>NC_088410.1:82945769-83248269 GCF_034236695.1 Oncorhynchus nerka | reverse complement strand
GAGAGAGAGGAGGAGGAGAGAGAGAGAGGAGAGAGAGAGAGAGAGGAGGAGAGGGGGCATTTAGCAGAGAGAGACAGAGAGAGAGAGAGAGAGAGGAGGAGAGGGGGCATTTAGCAGAGAGAGAGAGGAGGAGAGAGAGAGAGAGAGGAGAGGGGGCATTTAGCAGAGAGAGACAGAGAGAGAGAGAGGAGGAGAGGGGGCATTTAGCAGCGGGATCTGAAGAAATCTGAAGAAATGAATGTGAAATTAAGAGCTTGTTATTAGAGGTGTGGGGGACAGGGAGGGTAGGATGGGCTGGGGTATTGAAGCCACTCTGTGATCAGAAGCACATTACATCCTGAAGTCAGTCTTTTGACTGGACAGTAAAACATACCATTGCTTCCTCTGGGAAACAGTGAATTCAAATCATCAGGGGTTCTGCTTACGGGTTGTGGTCTCACAACAATAGATGACTCGCAGGCACATAATCTTATGTTCTCGGACAGAATTGAACTCTCAACATAGACCATTATAGACCACATAATACTGAACACAGACTGTTTTAGACCACATAACACTGATTGATTTAAGTTGCATCAAATGACATGTATCTTTCTATGTATATAGGTAAATGTATGTCTGTACAAGCATTAACTTGCATTCATTTGGTTTGACATTACTGCAACTTATGGCAGAAAACAAAAAAACATGTTTGCTTGGATGTTGTTAGGTTCTAATTCTTTGAGTGAAAACTCTACGGACACTATGAAAGATTAACCTGCATTAGACAATGATATTTCACAAGAGCACTGATATTTAACCCTTCCTCCCAAGCAGATGCATGTCTGTTGCTAGACAGAACCTTAGTGATATCTGTTCTTCCTCACTTCATCTGACCTCTACCCCAAAGTGCTCACTTCTCTTATCAATGCCTGCCACATGTGATGGCTTTCTCTGCACTCAACACATTCCACACTTAATTGCACGGACTATATACCTTCCTCCTACAGATAACCATTAACTTCTGGTGTAGACCCTCTAAACCTAAGCACTCAATATTTCAATAAGATACCTGATAATTAACCCTATCCCAAGTTTAGGAGTAAGTACCCAGAATCCATCAATCTAAAATCCACAGCATTGTTTTCCAATTGAAGCGTTGATTCTTTTAGCAAAAGCTCTTACCGAAAGCAACTTACAGCAAGGAGTGCATACATTTCCATACTGGCCCCCAGTGGAACACAGAACCCTGGCATTGCAAGCACCATGCTCAACCAACTGAGCCACACGGGACTTCCTTTCAAATCCACCTGAAGACAGCAGCACTGTGTAACAAAATCCAATAAAATGTGTGACAATGGTCTATCTGGGAAAAAAAAAGCAAGAAAATGTCAAATAAAGAGATGAAGGCATTTTGGGAAAAGGAGGGCAAATTGCAAAACGGTACAGTTCGAATCCCTTGTGGCCATTGATTCATTTAGAAACAGAGTTGAGAGTCTGCTAATCAGCACCACACAGACACGGAGCAGACTCACAGCTGTGCCACGGGATAACGCCCCCCCCCCCGGAACAGCCACCAGGAGTCTTTATTACCCACATATACCCAGGCTACACTGAAAAAACCTGCCGCTAGGAAGTGGAGCACCGGAGGCTTTACAGATGACAGCATGGTCGCGGCTCACATGGAGGAAAGTCAGCTTGAGGGGGTATGAACTATGGATGTGAAGGTATGAGTTTGGGGAGCGTTCACCTAGAGGAGTGGTGATGCTGCAGTCCAGTAGAAATGATAATAATAGCCAGTCCCACAGGAGAGGAAGAGAGAGGAAACAGGATATGAAAAGACTGAAAGACTAAGAGTAGTGAGAAGAAATAGTAGGCATGAGAACAAAAACCTTTAACAGTGTCAGGGACAGATAGTGGGTATGACAGTAAGGGACAATAAGATGTGCAGGGCGTGACTGAGAGTGAAGAAACATAGAGTCTGTGAGCTTTGAGGATACAAAGAATTATAGTACCTCCATTATGGGGTGGAGGGCCACACAGTAGCACCACTGCCTGGCCTTCTCTCACTGACACTGTGTTCCTGGGCTTTCTGCTGAAATTCTGTAGATCTGTGAGGAGGCAAAGACAAAAGGGCTTTTATTAGTTTCAGACTTCTATAGTACAACAACCTCTATAGTGCAGTGATATTCTGGAGGACATTTTCATATTGAAGACCATTTTCCTCTCTATGCACTTTTATTATACCTCATCCACTTTAGTTCCCTGCTGATACCAACAGAGACGTGTGAACAGGGAGAGGCGTAAATGCGTAAATACCTTCCTCTAAACTGGATTTACAGATCACTTTCACTTTTCATTAAATGGTGCTGCCTTATAAGGAAAAACAAACAGCACTAGGGACCACAAACCTTTGAAAATATCATCCAAATCCCAAGAGGGGACAGGCAAATATCACAAATAATAAAGTCATAACTCATCTCATCCAAGGCTTATCACCATTTAAATGAAAAGATCAAGTATGAACCCCCTACCTGCATGAATATAACAACCCCCTACCACCTGAGATTGGTTATAATTTCCCTAATGTAATGGGTTAGATTGGTTAATTAGCTAAGCCTGGCAGTAAACCTGCATTGTAAAGTGAAACAATATAAATCAATGTTCTACTGACACATGAACAGCCAACCAGGTCTACCAATTAAAGATGGGACAACGATAAACAAGCAATCAGCAAGGAAGATCATCTCGGTGGACTTTTATAACTGGGTTACTCTTTGTATCATCTCCGGAGATGTGAATATGTTGATGGACTTTTAGGATAACTTTAGTCTATAATGATCTATCTTTTCACGAGCTATAAGAGGGAGTGAATTTCAACAGTGCATTTGAGTGAGAGGAAGAGAAAAGTAGCCTTCCGTTGTTGAAATGCTCCGGATGATGTGCTCCTCAGGGTGTAACATTAAGCCAGTGTTAAAACCAAGCTACGATTCAGACTTACACTAATCACTCATGGAGCTGCAGGCTTTAGTGCATGTCAACATGGCAATTACCCCCAATAATGTCTCTTTTCAAATTACACCACAGAATGAGAGGAAAAACACTTTTTGTGTTCGTAACCTGAATGATTCGCTTATGCTGTACTCAGTTGTATGTCAAATCACAGCAAATCGCACCTTCATTCGATGAGAAACAGAATGTGTCTAAGAAGGAGTAGTGGTCTAAATTCACTTGAATTGTTGCTTGTATTAGATAGAGGACTAGATGTACTCACATGCAAACTGCACCTTGGCCTCCCTGCTGATGATGGTTCCAAAGGTATTGGTAGCGATACATTGGTAAACCCCCCCATGATGTGTTGCATGAGGGTTATTGATCAACAGGTTTCCTTCAACCAGGTTATAGTTCAAATCCATGTCAATCTCTCTCCCATCAACCTTCCATCTGTAGAGCAACACACACAAACACAATTATTCATCACTATCATGTTTCTATATAAGTGATGGAGTTTAGAAAATGGAGACAATATACACCAAAAGGATAAAACAGTCTTCTCAGTTGAAGATAGAAGGGAAAAAGAGGAAAGGTATGAAAAGTTAAAGGGACAAACACCTACTTATAATATGGGGCGGGGTTCCCCTTTGCTTTACAATTGATGAACACCTTGTTGTCCTCAAACCTCAAGGGGAAAATGCTGTCACTTGGTTCTTGACTGAAGACGGGTCCATGGTGAGGGTTTCTCTCTGAGTGAAAGAGCACAACTTTTTTAGTTTTACCTTGCTGTTGACAACTATGCCTGAATGGTAAAAGCAATTCCCGAGGAGAATTACTGAGGCCAAATGATAAGTTGCATGAACCTAAACCCAATTATGTGCCAAATCGTTTCATTATACAGACAGTAGTCTTAGGCAACAAGAATAGCCCACAGTGTTGACATGAGCGAGGACAAATACTACACTGACACAAGAGGCCAATTAACTGATTACATTCTCTACACCCTGTAGCTCTGCATGCATATTATGACTCTTCAGTTTACAGAAGACACTGACATATCCTAGTGTTTTCCTTCTTTCCATTTGAATTCTTACCAACGTGCAGTCTGTTGTTGGCATACCCATGGCACGCATGGCAGCTCAGTCAGGTCTGTTGTTTTGGTAAGCTGTAGCCAACACACCAATTCAACAGAGTAATTACCCCATGTTAATCTAATTAACTCCACGGAAATGTAGCTGTCATTCCCACAATGGTTAAAGTCCCTTCCAACAGAACTAACAATCTTCACTATTCATACAGTAGGCTAAAGTAACCTGGTGTAGAGACATACAGTTGACTAGAGTATTCAGGTATAGAGACATACAGTAGGCTACAGTATCGTGGTGTAGAGACATACAGCAGGCAACAGTATCCTGGTGTAGAGACATAAAGTAGGCTAGAGTATCCTGGTGTAGACATATACAGTAGGCTACAGTATCCCGGTGTAGAGACAAACAGTAGCCTACAGTATCCCGGTGTAGAGACACAGTAGGCTACAGTATCGCGGTGTAGAGACATACAGTAGGCTACAGTATCCCGGTGCAGAGACATACAGTAGGCTACAATATCCCGGTGCAGAGACATACAGTAGGCTACAATATCCCGGTGTAGTGACATACAGTAGGCTACATTATCCCAGTGCTGAGACATACAGTAGGCTACAGTATCCCGGTGTAGAGACATACAGTAGGCTACAGTATCCCGTTGCAGAGACATACAGTAGGCTACAATATCCCGGTGTAGTGACATACAGTAGGCTACATTATCCCAGTGCTGAGACATACAGTAGGCTACAGTATCCCAGTGTAGAGACATACAAACGCCTACAGTATCCCGGTGTAGAGACATACAGTAGGCTACAGTATCCCGGTGTAGAGACATACAGTAGGCTACAGTATCCCGGTGTAGAGACATACAAACGCCTACAGTATCCCGGTGTAGAGACATACAGTAGGCTACAATATCCCGGTGTAGTGACATACAATAGGCTACATTATCCCAGTGCTGAGACATACAGTAGGCTACAGTATCCCGGTGTAGAGACATACAGTAGGGTACAGTATCCCGGTGTAGAGACATACAGTAGGGTTCAGTATCCCGGTATAAGACATAGAGTAGCCTACATTATCCTGGTGGAGAGACATACAGTCGCCTACAGTATCCCGGTGTAGACACATACAAACGCCTACAGTATCCCGGTGTAGAGACATACAATAGGCTACAGTATCCCGGTGTAGACACACACAGTAGGCTACAGTATCCTGGTGTAGACACACACAGTAGGCTACAGTATCCTGGTGTAGAGACATACAGTAGCCTACGGTATCCCAGTGTAGACACACAAAGTAGGCTACAGTATCCTGGTGTAGACACACACAGTAGGCTACAGTATCCTGGTGTAGAGACATACAGTAGCCTACGGTATCCTGGTGTAGAGACATACAGTAGGCTACAGTATCCTGGTGTAGACACACAGTAGGCTACAGTATCCTGAGGTAGAGACATACAGTAGGCTACAGTATCCCGGTGTAGAGACATACAGTAGCCTACAGTATCACAGTGTAGAGACAAACAGTAGGCTATAGTATCCTGGTGTAGACACACACAGTAGGCTACAGTATCCTGGTGTAGAAACACACAGTAGGCAACAGTATTCTGGTGTAGAGACATACAGTAGGCTACAGTATCCTGATGTAGAGACATAGAGTAGGCTACAGTATCCCGGTGTAGAGACATACAGTAGGCTACAGTATCCTGGTGTAGAGACATACAGTAGGGTACACTATCCTGGTGTTGAGTCATACAGTAGGGTACACTATCCTGGTGTTGAGATATACAGTAGGGTACACTATCCTGGTGTTGAGTCATACAGTAGGGTACACTATCCTGGTGTTGAGAGACATACAGTAGGGTACACTCAGCTGGTGTTGAGACATACAGTAGGGTACACTATCCTGGTGTTGAGACATACAGTAGGGTACACTATCCTGGTGTTGAGACATACAGTAGGGTACACTATCCTGGTGTTGAGATATACAGTAGGGTACACTATCCTGGTGTTGAGATATACAGTAGGGTACACTATCCTGGTGTTGAGATATACAGTAGGATACACTATCCTGGTGTTGAGATATACAGTAGGGTACACTATCCTGGTGTTGAGTCATACAGTAAGGTACACTATCCTGGTGTTGAGATATACAGTAGAGTACACTATCCTGGTGTTGAGATATACAGTAGGGTACACTATCCTGGTGTTGAGTCATACAGTAGGGTACACTATCCTGGTGTTGAGACATACAGTAGGGTACACTATCCTGGTGTTGAGTCATACAGTAGGGTACACTATCCTGGTGTTGAGATATACAGTAGGGTACACTAACTATCCTGGTGTTGAAATATACAGTAGGGTACACTATCCTGGTGTTGAGATATACAGTAGGGTACACTATCCTGGTGTAGAGACATACAGTAGCCTACACTATCCTGGTGTTGAGATATAAAGTAGGGTACAGTATCCTGGTGTTGAGTCATACAGTAGGGTACACTATCCTGGTGTTGAGACATACAGTAGCCTACACTATCCTGGTGTTGAGATATACAGTAGGCTACAGTATCCTGGTGTTGAGACATACAGTAGGCTACACTATCCTGAGGTAGAGACATACAGTAGGGTACACTATCCTGGTGTAGAGACATACAGTAGCCTACAGTATCACAGTGTAGAGACAAACAGTAGGCTATAGTATCCTGGTGTAGACACACACAGTAGGCTACAGTATCCTGGTGTAGAAACACACAGTAGGCAACAGTATTCTGGTGTAGAGACATACAGTAGGCTACAGTATCCTGATGTAGAGACATAGAGTAGGCTACAGTATCCCGGTGTAGAGACATACAGTAGGCTACAGTATCCTGGTGTAGAGACATACAGTAGGGTACACTATCCTGGTGTTGAGTCATACAGTAGGGTACACTATCCTGGTGTTGAGATATACAGTAGGGTACACTATCCTGGTGTTGAGTCATACAGTAGGGTACACTATCCTGGTGTTGAGACATACAGTAGGGTACACTATCCTGGTGTTGAGACATACAGTAGGGTACACTATCCTGGTGTTGAGACATACAGTAGGGTACACTATCCTGGTGTTGAGACATACAGTAGGGTACACTATCCTGGTGTTGAGATATACAATAGGGTACACTATCCTGGTGTTGAGATATACAGTAGGGTACACTATCCTGGTGTTGAGATATACAGTAGGATACACTATCCTGGTGTTGAGATATACAGTAGGGTACACTATCCTGGTGTTGAGTCATACAGTAAGGTACACTATCCTGGTGTTGAGATATACAGTAGAGTACACTATCCTGGTGTTGAGATATACAGTAGGGTACACTATCCTGGTGTTGAGTCATACAGTAGGGTACACTATCCTGGTGTTGAGACATACAGTAGGGTACACTATCCTGGTGTTGAGTCATACAGTAGGGTACACTATCCTGGTGTTGAGATATACAGTAGGGTACACTATCCTGGTGTTGAAATATACAGTAGGGTACACTATCCTGGTGTTGAGATATATAGTAGGGTACACTATCCTGGTGTTGAGATATACAGTAGGGTACACTATCCTGGTGTTGAGACATACAGTAGGGTACACTATCCTGGTGTTGAGATATACAGTAGGGTACACTATCCTGGTGTAGAGACATACAGTAGGGTACACTATCCTGGTGTTGAGTAATACAGTAGGGTACACTATCCTGGTGTTGAGTCATACAGTAGGCTACAGTATCCTGGTGTAGAGACATACAGTAGGGTACACTATCCTGGTGTTGAGACATACAGTAGGGTACACTATCCTGGTGTTGAGATATACAGTAGGGTACACTATCCTGGTGTAGAGACATACAGTAGGGTACACTATCCTGGTGTTGAGATATACAGTAGGGTACACTATCCTGGTGTTGAGATATACAGTAGGGTACACTATCCTGGTGTTGAGATATACAGTAGGGTACACTCAGCTGGTGTTGAGACATACAGTAGGGTACACTATCCTGGTGTTGAGACATACAGTAGGGTACACTATCCTGGTGTTGAGTCATACATTAGGGTACACTATCCTGGTGTTGAGACATACAGTAGGGTACACTATCCTGGTGTTGAGTCATACAGTAGGGTACACTATCCTGGTGTTGAGACATACAGTAGGGTACACTATCCTGGTGTTGAGACATACAGTAGGGTACACTATCCTGGTGTTGAGACATACATTAGGGTACACTATCCTGGTGTTGAGACATACATTAGGGTACACTATCCTGGTGTTGAGTCATACAGTAGGGTACACTATCCTGGTGTTGAGACATACTGTAGGGTACACTATCCTGGTGTTGAGACATACAGTAGGGTACACTATCCTGGTGTTGAGACATACAGTAGGGTACACTATCCTGGTGTTGAGACATACAGTAGGGTACACTCAGCTGGTGTTGAGACATACAGTAGGGTACACTATCCTGGTGTTGAGCCATACAGTAGGGTGCACTATCCTGGTGTTGAGACATACAGTAGGGTACACTATCCTGGTGTTGAGTCATACATTAGGGTACACTATCCTGGTGTTGAGACAAACAGTAGGGTACACTATCCTGGTGTTGAGTCATACAGTAGGGTACACTATCCTGGTGTTGAGACATACAGTAGGGTACACTATCCTGGTGTTGAGTAATACAGTAGGGTACACTATCCTGGTGTTGAGTCATACAGTAGGCTACAGTATCCTGGTGTAGAGACATACAGTAGGGTACACTATCCTGGTGTTGAGACATACAGTAGGGTACACTATCCTGGTGTTGAGATATACAGTAGGGTACACTATCCTGGTGTAGAGACATACAGTAGGGTACACTATCCTGGTGTTGAGTAATACAGTAGGGTACACTATCCTGGTGTTGAGATATACAGTAGGGTACACTATCCTGGTGTTGAGATATACAGTAGGGTACACTATCCTGGTGTTGAGACATACAGTAGGGTACACTATCCTGGTGTTGAGTCATACAGTAGGGTACACTATCCTGGTGTTGAGTCATACAGTAGGGTACACTATCCTGGTGTTGAGACATACAGTAGGGTACACTATCCTGGTGTAGAGACATACAGTAGGGTACACTATCCTGGTGTTGAGATATACAGTAGGGTACACTCAGCTGGTGTTGAGACATACAGTAGGGTACACTATCCTGGTGTTGAGACATACAGTAGGGTACACTATCCTGGTGTTGAGACATACAGTAGGGTACACTATCCTGGTGTTGAGACATACAGTAGGGTACACTATCCTGGTGTTGAGATATACAGTAGGGTACACTATCCTGGTGTTGAGATATACAGTAGGGTACACTATCCTGGTGTTGAGATATACAGTAGGATACACTATCCTGGTGTTGAGATATACAGTAGGGTACACTATCCTGGTGTTGAGTCATACAGTAAGGTACACTATCCTGGTGTTGAGATATACAGTAGAGTACACTATCCTGGTGTTGAGATATACAGTAGGGTACACTATCCTGGTGTTGAGTCATACAGTAGGGTACACTATCCTGGTGTTGAGACATACAGTAGGGTACACTATCCTGGTGTTGAGTCATACAGTAGGGTACACTATCCTGGTGTTGAGATATACAGTAGGGTACACTAACTATCCTGGTGTTGAAATATACAGTAGGGTACACTATCCTGGTGTTGAGATATATAGTAGGGTACACTATCCTGGTGTAGAGACATACAGTAGCCTACGGTATCCCAGTGTAGACACACAACGTAGGCTACAGTATCCTGGTGTAGACACACACAGTAGGCTACAGTATCCTGGTGTAGAGACATACAGTAGCCTACGGTATCCTGGTGTAGAGACATACAGTAGGCTACAGTATCCTGGTGTAGACACACAGTAGGCTACAGTATCCTGAGGTAAAGACATACAGTAGGCTACAGTATCCCGGTGTAGAGACATACAGTAGCCTACAGTATCACAGTGTAGAGACAAACAGTAGGCTATAGTATCCTGGTGTAGACACACACAGTAGGCTACAGTATCCTGGTGTAGAAACACACACAGTAGGCAACAGTATTCTGGTGTAGAGACATACAGTAGGCTACAGTATCCTGATGTAGAGACATAGAGTAGGCTACAGTATCCCGGTGTAGAGACATACAGTAGGCTACAGTATCCTGGTGTAGAGACATACAGTAGGGTACACTATCCTGGTGTTGAGTCATACAGTAGGGTACACTATCCTGGTGTTGAGATATACAGTAGGGTACACTATCCTGGTGTTGAGTCATACAGTAGGCTACAGTATCCCGGTGTAGAGACATACAGTAGCCTACAGTATCACAGTGTAGAGACAAACAGTAGGCTATAGTATCCTGGTGTAGACACACACAGTAGGCTACAGTATCCTGGTGTAGAAACACACAGTAGGCAACAGTATTCTGGTGTAGAGACATACAGTAGGCTACAGTATCCTGATGTAGAGACATAGAGTAGGCTACAGTATCCCGGTGTAGAGACATACAGTAGGCTACAGTATCCTGCTGTAGAGACATACAGTAGGGTACACTATCCTGGTGTTGAGTCATACAGTAGGGTACACTATCCTGGTGTTGAGATATACAGTAGGGTACACTATCCTGGTGTTGAGTCATACAGTAGGGTACACTATCCTGGTGTTGAGACATACAGTAGGGTACACTCAGCTGGTGTTGAGACATACAGTAGGGTACACTATCCTGGTGTTGAGACATACAGTAGGGTACACTATCCTGGTGTTGAGACATACAGTAGGGTACACTATCCTGGTGTTGAGATATACAGTAGGGTACACTATCCTGGTGTTGAGATATACAGTAGGGTACACTATCCTGGTGTTGAGATATACAGTAGGATACACTATCCTGGTGTTGAGATATACAGTAGGGTACACTATCCTGGTGTTGAGTCATACAGTAAGGTACACTATCCTGGTGTTGAGATATACAGTAGAGTACACTATCCTGGTGTTGAGATATACAGTAGGGTACACTATCCTGGTGTTGAGTCATACAGTAGGGTACACTATCCTGGTGTTGAGACATACAGTAGGGTACACTATCCTGGTGTTGAGTCATACAGTAGGGTACACTATCCTGGTGTTGAGATATACAGTAGGGGTACACTAACTATCCTGGTGTTGAAATATACAGTAGGGTACACTATCCTGGTGTTGAGATATATAGTAGGGTACACTATCCTGGTGTAGAGACATACAGTAGCCTACGGTATCCCAGTGTAGACACACAAAGTAGGCTACAGTATCCTGGTGTTGAGTCACACAGTAGGCTACAGTATCCTGGTGTAGAGACATACAGTAGCCTACGGTATCCTGGTGTAGAGACATACAGTAGGCTACAGTATCCTGGTGTAGACACACAGTAGGCTACAGTATCCTGAGGTAGAGACATACAGTAGGCTACAGTATCCCGGTGTAGAGACATACAGTAGCCTACAGTATCACAGTGTAGAGACAAACAGTAGGCTATAGTATCCTGGTGTAGACACACACAGTAGGCTACAGTATCCTGGTGTAGAAACACACAGTAGGCAACAGTATTCTGGTGTAGAGACATACAGTAGGCTACAGTATCCTGATGTAGAGACATAGAGTAGGCTACAGTATCCCGGTGTAGAGACATACAGTAGGCTACAGTATCCTGGTGTAGAGACATACAGTAGGGTACACTATCCTGGTGTTGAGTCATACAGTAGGGTACACTATCCTGGTGTTGAGATATACAGTAGGGTACACTATCCTGGTGTTGAGTCATACAGTAGGGTACACTATCCTGGTGTTGAGACATACAGTAGGGTACACTCAGCTGGTGTTGAGACATACAGTAGGGTACACTATCCTGGTGTTGAGACATACAGTAGGGTACACTATCCTGGTGTTGAGACATACAGTAGGGTACACTATCCTGGTGTTGAGATATACAGTAGGGTACACTATCCTGGTGTTGAGATATACAGTAGGGTACACTATCCTGGTGTTGAGATATACAGTAGGATACACTATCCTGGTGTTGAGATATACAGTAGGGTACACTATCCTGGTGTTGAGTCATACAGTAAGGTACACTATCCTGGTGTTGAGATATACAGTAGAGTACACTATCCTGGTGTTGAGATATACAGTAGGGTACACTATCCTGGTGTTGAGTCATACAGTAGGGTACACTATCCTGGTGTTGAGACATACAGTAGGGTACACTATCCTGGTGTTGAGTCATACAGTAGGGTACACTATCCTGGTGTTGAGATATACAGTAGGGTACACTAACTATCCTGGTGTTGAAATATACAGTAGGGTACACTATCCTGGTGTTGAGATATATAGTAGGGTACACTATCCTGGTGTAGAGACATACAGTAGCCTACGGTATCCCAGTGTAGACACACAAAGTAGGCTACAGTATCCTGGTGTAGACACACACAGTAGGCTACAGTATCCTGGTGTAGAGACATACAGTAGCCTACGGTATCCTGGTGTAGAGACATACAGTAGGCTACAGTATCCTGGTGTAGACACACAGTAGGCTACAGTATCCTGAGGTAGAGACATACAGTAGGCTACAGTATCCCGGTGTAGAGACATACAGTAGCCTACAGTATCACAGTGTAGAGACAAACAGTAGGCTATAGTATCCTGGTGTAGACACACACAGTAGGCTACAGTATCCTGGTGTAGAAACACACAGTAGGCAACAGTATTCTGGTGTAGAGACATACAGTAGGCTACAGTATCCTGATGTAGAGACATAGAGTAGGCTACAGTATCCCGGTGTAGAGACATACAGTAGGCTACAGTATCCTGGTGTAGAGACATACAGTAGGGTACACTATCCTGGTGTTGAGTCATACAGTAGGGTACACTATCCTGGTGTTGAGATATACAGTAGGGTACACTATCCTGGTGTTGAGTCATACAGTAGGGTACACTATCCTGGTGTTGAGACATACAGTAGGGTACACTATCCTGGTGTTGAGTCATACAGTAGGGTACACTATCCTGGTGTTGAGACATACAGTAGGGTACACTATCCTGGTGTTGAGACATACAGTAGGGTACACTATCCTGGTGTTGAGACATACAGTAGGGTACACTATCCTGGTGTTGAGATATACAGTAGGGTACACTATCCTGGTGTTGAGATATACAGTAGGGTACACTATCCTGGTGTTGAGATATACAGTAGGGTACACTATCCTGGTGTTGAGTCATACAGTAAGGTACACTATCCTGGTGTTGAGATATACAGTAGAGTACACTATCCTGGTGTTGAGATATACAGTAGGGTACACTATCCTGGTGTTGAGTCATACAGTAGGGTACACTATCCTGGTGTTGAGACATACAGTAGGGTACACTATCCTGGTGTTGAGTCATACAGTAGGGTACACTATCCTGGTGTTGAGACATACAGTAGGGTACACTCAGCTGGTGTTGAGACATACAGTAGGGTACACTATCCTGGTGTTGAGCCATACAGTAGGGTGCACTATCCTGGTGTTGAGACATACAGTAGGGTACACTATCCTGGTGTTGAGTCATACATTAGGGTACACTATCCTGGTGTTGAGACAAACAGTAGGGTACACTATCCTGGTGTTGAGTCATACAGTAGGGTACACTATCCTGGTGTTGAGACATACAGTAGGGTACACTATCCTGGTGTTGAGTAATACAGTAGGGTACACTATCCTGGTGTTGAGTCATACAGTAGGCTACAGTATCCTGGTGTTGAGACATACAGTAGGGTACACTATCCTGGTGTTGAGACATACAGTAGGGTCCTGGTGTTGAGATATACAGTAGGGTACACTATCCTGGTGTAGAGACATACAGTAGGGTACACTATCCTGGTGTTGAGTAATACAGTAGGGTACACTATCCTGGTGTTGAGTCATACAGTAGGGTACACTATCCTGGTGTTGAGATATACAGTAGGGTACACTATCCTGGTGTTGAGACATACAGTAGGGTACACTATCCTGGTGTTGAGATATACAGTAGGGTACACTATCCTGGTGTTGAGTCATACAGTAGGGTACACTATCCTGGTGTTGAGATATCCACTATCCTGGTGTTGAGACATACAGTAGGGTACACTATCCTGGTGTTGAGATATACAGTAGGGTACACTCAGCTGGTGTTGAGACATACAGTAGGGTACACTGGTGTTGAGACATACAGTAGGGTACACTATCCTGGTGTTGAGACATACAGTAGGGTACACTATCCTGGTGTTGAGACATACAGTAGGGTACACTATCCTGGTGTTGAGACATACAGTAGGGTACACTATCCTGGTGTTGAGATATACAGTAGGGTACACTATCCTGGTGTTGAGACATACAGTAGGGTACACTATCCTGGTACACTATCCTGGTGTTGAGACATACATTAGGGTACACTATCCTGGTGTTGAGTCATACAGTAAGGTACACTATCCTGGTGTTGAGACATACTAGGGTACAGTAGTAGGGTACACTATCCTGGTGTTGAGACATACAGTAGGGTACACTATCCTGGTGTTGAGACATACAGTAGGGTACACTATCCTGGTGTTGAGACATACAGTAGGGTACACTATCCTGGTGTTGAGACATACAGTAGGGTACACTATCCTGGTGTTGAGACATACAGTAGGGTACACTATCCTGGTGTTGAGACATATAGGCTACAGTATCCTGGTGTAGAGACATACAGTAGGATACACTATCCTGGTGTTGATTAATACAGTAGGGTACACTATCCTGGTGTTGAGATATACAGTAGGGTACACTATCCTGGTGTTGAGACATACAGTAGGTACACTATCCTGGTGTTGAGTCATACAGTAGGGTACACTATCCTGGTGTTGAGTCATACAGTAGGGTACACTATCCTGGTGTTGAGACATACAGTAGGGTACACTATCCTGGTGTTGAGTCATACAGTAGGGTACACTATCCTGGTGTTGAGATATACAGTAGGGTACACTATCCTGGTGTTGAAATATACAGTAGGGTACACTATCCTGGTGTTGAGATATATAGTAGGGTACACTATCCTGGTGTTGAGATATACAGTAGGGTACACTATCCTGGTGTTGAGACATACAGTAGGGTACACTATCCTGGTGTTGAGACATACAGTAGGGTACACTATCCTGGTGTAGAGACATACAGTAGGGTACACTATCCTGGTGTTGAGTAATACAGTAGGGTACACTATCCTGGTGTTGAGTCATACAGTAGGCTACAGTATCCTGGTGTAGAGACATACAGTAGGGTACACTATCCTGGTGTTGAGACATACAGTAGGGTACACTATCCTGGTGTTGAGATATACAGTAGGGTACACTATCCTGGTGTAGAGACATACAGTAGGGTACACTATCCTGGTGTTGAGTAATACAGTAGGGTACACTATCCTGGTGTTGAGATATACAGTAGGGTACACTATCCTGGTGTTGAGATATACAGTAGGGCTACACACTATCCTGGTGTTGAGACATACAGTAGGGTACACTATCCTGGTGTTGAGTCATACAGTAGGGTACACTATCCTGGTGTTGAGTCATACAGTAGGGTACACTATCCTGGTGTTGAGACATACAGTAGGGTACACTATCCTGGTGTAGAGACATACAGTAGGGTACACTATCCTGGTGTTGAGATATACAGTAGGGTACACTCAGCTGGTGTTGAGACATACAGTAGGGTACACTATCCTGGTGTTGAGACATACAGTAGGGTACACTATCCTGGTGTTGAGACATACAGTAGGGTACACTATCCTGGTGTTGAGACATACAGTAGGGTACACTATCCTGGTGTTGAGTCATACATTAGGGTACACTATCCTGGTGTTGAGACATACAGTAGGGTACACTATCCTGGTGTTGAGTCATACAGTAGGGTACACTATCCTGGTGTTGAGACATACAGTAGGGTACACTATCCTGGTGTTGAGACATACAGTAGGGTACACTATCCTGGTGTTGAGACATACATTAGGGTACACTATCCTGGTGTTGAGACATACATTAGGGTACACTATCCTGGTGTTGAGTCATACAGTAGGGTACACTATCCTGGTGTTGAGACATACAGTAGGGTACACTATCCTGGTGTTGAGACATACAGTAGGGTACACTATCCTGGTGTTGAGACATACAGTAGGGTACACTATCCTGGTGTTGAGACATACAGTAGGGTACACTATCCTGGTGTTGAGACATACAGTAGGCTACAGTATCCTGGTGTAGAGACATACAGTAGGGTACACTATCCTGGTGTTGAGACATACAGTAGGGTACACTATCCTGGTGTAGAGACATACAGTAGGGTACACTATCCTGGTGTTGAGTAATACAGTAGGGTACACTATCCTGGTGTTGAGATATACAGTAGGGTACACTATCCTGGTGTTGAGATATACAGTAGGGTACACTATCCTGGTGTAGAGACATACAGTAGGGTACACTATCCTGGTGTTGAGTAATACAGTAGGGTACACTATCCTGGTGTTGAGATATACAGTAGGGTACACTATCCTGGTGTTGAGATATACAGTAGGGTACACTATCCTGGTGTTGAGACATACAGTAGGGTACACTATCCTGGTGTTGAGTCATACAGTAGGGTACACTATCCTGGTGTTGAGACATACATTAGGGTACACTATCCTGGTGTTGAGTCATACAGTAGGGTACACTATCCTGGTGTTGAGACATACTGTAGGGTACACTATCCTGGTGTTGAGACATACAGTAGGGTACACTATCCTGGTGTTGAGTCATACAGTAGGGTACACTATCCTGGTGTTGAGACATACAGTAGGGTACACTATCCTGGTGTTGAGACATACAGTAGGGTACACTATCCTGGTGTTGAGACATACATTAGGGTACACTATCCTGGTGTTGAGACATACAGTAGGGTACACTATCCTGGTGTTGAGACATACAGTAGGCTACAGTATCCTGGTGTAGAGACATACAGTAGGATACACTATCCTGGTGTTGATTAATACAGTAGGGTACACTATCCTGGTGTTGAGATATACAGTAGGGTACACTATCCTGGTGTTGAGACATACAGTAAGGTACACTACCCTGGTGTTGAGTCATACAGTAGGGTACACTATCCTGGTGTTGAGTCATACAGTAGGGTACACTATCCTGGTGTTGAGACATACAGTAGGGTACACTATCCTGGTGTTGAGTCATACAGTAGGGTACACTATCCTGGTGTTGAGATATACAGTAGGGTACACTATCCTGGTGTTGAAATATACAGTAGGGTACACTATCCTGGTGTTGAGATATATAGTAGGGTACACTATCCTGGTGTTGAGATATACAGTAGGGTACACTATCCTGGTGTTGAGACATACAGTAGGGTACACTATCCTGGTGTTGAGATATACAGTAGGGTACACTATCCTGGTGTAGAGACATACAGTAGGGTACACTATCCTGGTGTTGAGTAATACAGTAGGGTACACTATCCTGGTGTTGAGTCATACAGTAGGCTACAGTATCCTGGTGTAGAGACATACAGTAGGGTACACTATCCTGGTGTTGAGACATACAGTAGGGTACACTATCCTGGTGTTGAGATATACAGTAGGGTACACTATCCTGGTGTAGAGACATACAGTAGGGTACACTATCCTGGTGTTGAGTAATACAGTAGGGTACACTATCCTGGTGTTGAGATATACAGTAGGGTACACTATCCTGGTGTTGAGATATACAGTAGGGTACACTATCCTGGTGTTGAGACATACAGTAGGGTACACTATCCTGGTGTTGAGTCATACAGTAGGGTACACTATCCTGGTGTTGAGTCATACAGTAGGGTACACTATCCTGGTGTTGAGACATACAGTAGGGTACACTATCCTGGTGTAGAGACATACAGTAGGGTACACTATCCTGGTGTTGAGATATACAGTAGGGTACACTCAGCTGGTGTTGAGACATACAGTAGGGTACACTATCCTGGTGTTGAGACATACAGTAGGGTACACTATCCTGGTGTTGAGACATACAGTAGGGTACACTATCCTGGTGTTGAGACATACAGTAGGGTACACTATCCTGGTGTTGAGTCATACATTAGGGTACACTATCCTGGTGTTGAGACATACAGTAGGGTACACTATCCTGGTGTTGAGTCATACAGTAGGGTACACTATCCTGGTGTTGAGACATACAGTAGGGTACACTATCCTGGTGTTGAGACATACAGTAGGGTACACTATCCTGGTGTTGAGACATACATTAGGGTACACTATCCTGGTGTTGAGACATACATTAGGGTACACTATCCTGGTGTTGAGTCATACAGTAGGGTACACTATCCTGGTGTTGAGACATACAGTAGGGTACACTATCCTGGTGTTGAGACATACAGTAGGGTACACTATCCTGGTGTTGAGACATACAGTAGGGTACACTATCCTGGTGTTGAGACATACAGTAGGGTACACTATCCTGGTGTTGAGACATACAGTAGGCTACAGTATCCTGGTGTAGAGACATAGTAGGTACACTATCCTGGTGTTGAGACATACAGTAGGGTACCCTATCCTGGTGTAGAGACATACAGTAGGGTACACTATCCTGGTGTTGAGTAATACAGTAGGGTACACTATCCTGGTGTTGAGATATACAGTAGGGTACACTATCCTGGTGTTGAGATATACAGTAGGGTACACTATCCTGGTGTAGAGACATACAGTAGGGTACACTATCCTGGTGTTGAGTAATACAGTAGGGTACACTATCCTGGTGTTGAGATATACAGTAGGGTACACTATCCTGGTGTTGAGATATACAGTAGGGTACACTATCCTGGTGTTGAGACATACAGTAGGGTACACTATCCTGGTGTTGAGTCATACAGTAGGGTACACTATCCTGGTGTTGAGTCATACAGTAGGGTACACTATCCTGGTGTTGAGACATACAGTAGGGTACACTATCCTGGTGTAGAGACATACAGTAGGGTACACTATCCTGGTGTTGAGATATACAGTAGGGTACACTCAGCTGGTGTTGAGACATACAGTAGGGTACACTATCCTGGTGTTGAGACATACAGTAGGGTACACTATCCTGGTGTTGAGACATACAGTAGGGTACACTATCCTGGTGTTGAGACATACAGTAGGGTACACTATCCTGGTGTTGAGTCATACATTAGGGTACACTATCCTGGTGTTGAGACATACAGTAGGGTACACTATCCTGGTGTTGAGTCATACAGTAGGGTACACTATCCTGGTGTTGAGACATACAGTAGGGTACACTATCCTGGTGTTGAGACATACAGTAGGGTACACTATCCTGGTGTTGAGACATACATTAGGGTACACTATCCTGGTGTTGAGACATACATTAGGGTACACTATCCTGGTGTTGAGTCATACAGTAGGGTACACTATCCTGGTGTTGAGACATACAGTAGGGTACACTATCCTGGTGTTGAGACATACAGTAGGGTACACTATCCTGGTGTTGAGACATACAGTAGGGTACACTATCCTGGTGTTGAGACATACAGTAGGGTACACTATCCTGGTGTTGAGACATACAGTAGGCTACAGTATCCTGGTGTAGAGACATACATCCTGGTGTTGAGACATACAGTAGGGTACACTATCCTGGTGTAGAGACATACAGTAGGGTACACTATCCTGGTGTTGAGTAATACAGTAGGGTACACTATCCTGGTGTTGAGATATACAGTAGGGTACACTATCCTGGTGTTGAGATATACAGTAGGTACACTATCCTGGTGTTGAGACATACAGTAGGGTACACTATCCTGGTGTTGAGACATACAGTAGGGTACACTATCCTGGTGTTGAGACATACAGTAGGGTACACTATCCTGGTGTTGAGACATACAGTAGGGTACACTATCCTGGTGTTGAGACATACAGTAGGGTACACTATCCTGGTGTTGAGACATACAGTAGGGTACACTATCCTGGTGTTGAGACATACAGTAGGGTACACTATCCTGGTGTTGAGACATACAGTAGGGTACACTATCCTGGTGTTGAGACATACAGTAGGGTACACTAGTCATACAGTAGGGTACACTATCCTGGTGTTGAGACATACAGTAGGGTACACTATCCTGGTGTTGAGTCATACAGTAGGGTACACTATCCTGGTGTTGAGACATACAGTAGGGTACACTATCCTGGTGTTGAGACATACAGTAGGGTACACTATCCTGGTGTTGAGACATACAGTAGGGTACACTATCCTGGTGTTGAGACATACAGTAGGGTACACTATCCTGGTGTTGAGTCATACAGTAGGGTACACTATCCTGGTGTTGAGACATACAGTAGGGTACACTATCCTGGTGTTGAGACATACAGTAGGGTACACTATCCTGGTGTTGAGACATACAGTAGGGTACACTATCCTGGTGTTGAGACATACTATCCTGGTGTTGAGACAGTAGGGTACACTATCCTGGTGTTGAGACATACAGTAGGGTACACTATCCTGGTGTTGAGACATACAGTAGGGTACACTATCCTGGTGTTGAGACATACAGTAGGGTACACTATCCTGGTGTTGAGTACATCAGTAGGGTACACTATCCTGGTGTTGAGATATACAGTAGGGTACACTATCCTGGTGTTGAGACATACAGTAGGGTACACTATCCTGGTGTTGAGACATACAGTAGGGTACACTATCCTGGTGTTGAGACATACAGTAGGGTACACTATCCTGGTGTTGAGACATACAGTAGGGTACACTATCCTGGTGTTGAGACATACAGTAGGGTACACTATCCTGGTGTTGAGACATACATTAGGGTACACTATCCTGGTGTTGAGACATACAGTAGGGTACACTATCCTGGTGTTGAGTCATACAGTAGGGTACACTATCCTGGTGTTGAGACATACAGTAGGGTACACTATCCTGGTGTTGAGACATACAGTAGGGTACACTATCCTGGTGTTGAGACATACAGTAGGGTACACTATCCTGGTGTTGAGACATACAGTAGGGTACACTATCCTGGTGTTGAGACATACAGTAGGGTACACTATCCTGGTGTTGAGACATACAGTAGGGTACACTATCCTGGTGTAGAGACATACAGTAGGGTACACTATCCTGGTGTTGAGTAATACAGTAGGGTACACTATCCTGGTGTTGAGATACAGTAGGGTACACTATCCTGGTGTTGAGACATACAGTAGGGTACACTATCCTGGTGTTACAGAGGGTACACTATCCTGGTGTTGAGGGGTACACTATCCTGGTGTTGAGACATACAGTAGGGTACACTATCCTGGTGTTGAGACATACAGTAGGGTACACTATCCTGGTGTTGAGACATACAGTAGGGTACACTATCCTGGTGTTGAGACATACAGTAGGGTACACTATCCTGGTGTTGAGACATACATTAGGGTACACTATCCTGGTGTTGAGTCATACAGTAGGGTACACTATCCTGGTGTTGAGACATACAGTAGGGTACACTATCCTGGTGTTGAGACATACAGTAGGGTACACTATCCTGGTGTTGAGTCATACAGTAGGGTACACTATCCTGGTGTTGAGACATACAGTAGGGTACACTATCCTGGTGTTGAGACATACAGTAGGGTACACTATCCTGGTGTTGAGACATACAGTAGGGTACACTATCCTGGTGTTGAGACATACAGTAGGGTACACTATCCTGGTGTTGAGACATACAGTAGGCTACAGTATCCTGGTGTAGAGACATACAGTAGGATACACTATCCTGGTGTTGATTAATACAGTAGGGTACACTATCCTGGTGTTGAGATATACAGTAGGGTACACTATCCTGGTGTTGAGACATACAGAGGTACACTACCCTGGTGTTGAGTCATACAGGGGTACACTATCCTGGTGTTGAGTCATACAGTAGGGTACACTATCCTGGTGTTGAGACATACAGTAGGGTACACTATCCTGGTGTTGAGTCATACAGTAGGGTACACTATCCTGGTGTTGAGATATACAGTAGGGTACACTATCCTGGTGTTGAGAATATACAGTAGGGTACACTATCCTGGTGTTGAGATATATAGTAGGGTACACTATCCTGGTGTTGAGATATACAGTAGGGTACACTATCCTGGTGTTGAGACATACAGTAGGGTACACTATCCTGGTGTTGAGATATACAGTAGGGTACACTATCCTGGTGTAGAGACATACAGTAGGGTACACTATCCTGGTGTTGAGTAATACAGTAGGGTACACTATCCTGGTGTTGAGTCATACAGTAGGCTACAGTATCCTGGTGTAGAGACATACAGTAGGGTACACTATCCTGGTGTTGAGACATACAGTAGGGTACACTATCCTGGTGTTGAGATATACAGTAGGGTACACTATCCTGGTGTAGAGACATACAGTAGGGTACACTATCCTGGTGTTGAGTAATACAGTAGGGTACACTATCCTGGTGTTGAGATATACAGTAGGGTACACTATCCTGGTGTTGAGATATACAGTAGGGTACACTATCCTGGTGTTGAGACATACAGTAGGGTACACTATCCTGGTGTTGAGTCATACAGTAGGGTACACTATCCTGGTGTTGAGTCATACAGTAGGGTACACTATCCTGGTGTTGAGACATACAGTAGGGTACACTATCCTGGTGTAGAGACATACAGTAGGGTACACTATCCTGGTGTTGAGATATACAGTAGGGTACACTCAGCTGGTGTTGAGACATACAGTAGGGTACACTATCCTGGTGTTGAGACATACAGTAGGGTACACTATCCTGGTGTTGAGACATACAGTAGGGTACACTATCCTGGTGTTGAGACATACAGTAGGGTACACTATCCTGGTGTTGAGTCATACATTAGGGTACACTATCCTGGTGTTGAGACATACAGTAGGGTACACTATCCTGGTGTTGAGTCATACAGTAGGGTACACTATCCTGGTGTTGAGACATACAGTAGGGTACACTATCCTGGTGTTGAGACATACAGTAGGGTACACTATCCTGGTGTTGAGACATACATTAGGGTACACTATCCTGGTGTTGAGACATACATTAGGGTACACTATCCTGGTGTTGAGTCATACAGTAGGGTACACTATCCTGGTGTTGAGACATACAGTAGGGTACACTATCCTGGTGTTGAGACATACAGTAGGGTACACTATCCTGGTGTTGAGACATACAGTAGGGTACACTATCCTGGTGTTGAGACATACAGTAGGGTACACTATCCTGGTGTTGAGACATACAGTAGGCTACAGTATCCTGGTGTAGAGACATACAGTAGGGTACACTATCCTGGTGTTGAGACATACAGTAGGGTACACTATCCTGGTGTAGAGACATACAGTAGGGTACACTATCCTGGTGTTGAGTAATACAGTAGGGTACACTATCCTGGTGTTGAGATATACAGTAGGGTACACTATCCTGGTGTTGAGATATACAGTAGGGTACACTATCCTGGTGTAGAGACATACAGTAGGGTACACTATCCTGGTGTTGAGTAATACAGTAGGGTACACTATCCTGGTGTTGAGATATACAGTAGGGTACACTATCCTGGTGTTGAGATATACAGTAGGGTACACTATCCTGGTGTTGAGACATACAGTAGGGTACACTATCCTGGTGTTGAGTCATACAGTAGGGTACACTATCCTGGTGTTGAGTCATACAGTAGGGTACACTATCCTGGTGTTGAGACATACAGTAGGGTACACTATCCTGGTGTAGAGACATACAGTAGGGTACACTATCCTGGTGTTGAGATATACAGTAGGGTACACTCATCCTGGTGTTGAGACATACAGTAGGGTACACTATCCTGGTGTTGAGACATACAGTAGGGTACACTATCCTGGTGTTGAGACATACAGTAGGGTACACTATCCTGGTGTTGAGACATACAGTAGGGTACACTATCCTGGTGTTGAGTCATACATTAGGGTACACTATCCTGGTGTTGAGACATACAGTAGGGTACACTATCCTGGTGTTGAGTCATACAGTAGGGTACACTATCCTGGTGTTGAGACATACAGTAGGGTACACTATCCTGGTGTTGAGACATACAGTAGGGTACACTATCCTGGTGTTGAGACATACATTAGGGTACACTATCCTGGTGTTGAGACATACAGTAGGGTACACTATCCTGGTGTTGAGTCATACAGTAGGGTACACTATCCTGGTGTTGAGACATACAGTAGGGTACACTATCCTGGTGTTGAGACATACAGTAGGGTACACTATCCTGGTGTTGAGACATACAGTAGGGTACACTATCCTGGTGTTGAGACATACAGTAGGGTACACTATCCTGGTGTTGAGACATACAGTAGGCTACAGTATCCTGGTGTAGAGACATACAGTAGGGTACACTATCCTGGTGTTGAGACATACAGTAGGGTACACTATCCTGGTGTAGAGACATACAGTAGGGTACACTATCCTGGTGTTGAGTAATACAGTAGGGTACACTATCCTGGTGTTGAGATATACAGTAGGGTACACTATCCTGGTGTTGAGATATACAGTAGGGTACACTATCCTGGTGTTGAGACATACAGTAGGGTACACTATCCTGGTGTTGAGACATACAGTAGGGTACACTCAGCTGGTGTTGAGACATACAGTAGGGTACACTATCCTGGTGTTGAGACATACAGTAGGGTACACTATCCTGGTGTTGAGACATACATTAGGGTACACTATCCTGGTGTTGAGTCATACAGTAGGGTACACTATCCTGGTGTTGAGATATACAGTAGGGTACACTATCCTGGTGTTGAGTAGTAGGGTACACTATCCTGGTGTTGAGATATACAATAGGGTACACTATCCTGGTGTTGAGATATACAGTAGGGTACACTATCCTGGTGTTGAGATATACAGTAGGGTACACTATCCTGGTGTTGAGTCATACAGTAGGGTACACTATCCTGGTGTTGAGATATACAGTAGGGTACACTATCCTGGTGTTGAGATATACAGTAGGGTACACTATCCTGGTGTTGAGTCATACAGTAGGGTACACTATCCTGGTGTTGAGACATACAGTAGGGTACACTATCCTGGTGTTGAGTCATACAGTAGGGTACACTATCCTGGTGTTGAGATATACAGTAGGGTACACTATCCTGGTGTTGAGAGACATACAGTAGGGTACACTATCCTGGTGTTGAGATATACAGTAGGGTACACTATCCTGGTGTTGAGATATACAGTAGGGTACACTATCCTGTGTTGAGACATACAGTAGGGTACACTATCCTGGTGTTGAGACATACAGTAGGGTACACTATCCTGGTGTAGAGACATACAGTAGGGTACACTATCCTGGTGTTGAGTAATACAGTAGGGTACACTATCCTGGTGTTGAGTCATACAGTACACAGTAGGGAGACATACACTATCCTGGTGTTGAGACATACAGTAGGGTACACTATCCTGGTGTTGAGATATACAGTAGGGTACACTATCCTGGTGTTGAGACATACAGTAGGGTACACTATCCTGGTGTTGAGATATACAGTAGGGTACACTATCCTGGTGTTGAGATATACAGTAGGGTACACTATCCTGGTGTTGAGATATACAGTAGGGTACACTATCCTGGTGTTGAGACATACAGTAGGGTACACTATCCTGGTGTTGAGACATACAGTAGGGTACACTATCCTGGTGTTGAGTCATACATTAGGGTACCTGGTGTTGAGACATACAGTAGGGTACACTATCCTGGTGTTGAGTCCTGGGTACACTATCCTGGTGTTGAGACATACAGTAGGGTACACTATCCTGGTGTTGAGACATACAGTAGGGTACACTATCCTGGTGTTGAGACATACAGTAGGGTACACTATCCTGGTGTTGAGACATACAGTAGGGTACACTATCCTGGTGTTGAGTCATACACTATCCTGGTGTTGAGACATACAGTAGGGTACACTATCCTGGTGTTGAGACATACAGTAGGGTACACTATCCTGGTGTTGAGACATACAGTAGGGTACACTATCCTGGTGTTGAGACATACAGTAGGGTACACTATCCTGGTGTTGAGACATACAGTAGGGTACACTATCCTGGTGTTGAGACATACAGTAGGGTACACTATCCTGGTGTTGAGACATACAGTAGGGTACACTATCCTGGTGTTGAGACATACAGTAGGCTACAGTATCCTGGTGTAGAGACATACAGTAGGATACACTATCCTGGTGTTGAGACATACAGTAGGGTACACTATCCTGGTGTTGAGATATACAGTAGGGTACACTATCCTGGTGTTGAGACATACAGTAGGTACACTATCCTGGTGTTGAGTCATACAGTAGGGTACACTATCCTGGTGTTGAGTCATACAGTAGGGTACACTATCCTGGTGTTGAGACATACAGTAGGGTACACTATCCTGGTGTTGAGTCATACAGTAGGGTACACTATCCTGGTGTTGAGATATACAGTAGGGTACACTATCCTGGTGTTGAAATATACAGGGGTACACTATCCTGGTGTTGAGATATATAGACACTATCCTGGTGTTGAGATATACAGTAGGGTACACTATCCTGGTGTTGAGACATACAGTAGGGTACACTATCCTGGTGTTGAGATATACAGTAGGGTACACTATCCTGGTGTTGAGACATACAGTAGGGTACACTATCCTGGTGTTGAGTAATACAGTAGGGTATACAGTACTATCCTGGTGTTGAGACATACAGTAGGGTACACTATCCTGGTGTTGAGACATACAGTAGGGTACACTATCCTGGTGTTGAGATATACAGTAGGGTACACTATCCTGGTGTTGAGACATACAGTAGGGTACACTATCCTGGTGTTGAGTAATACAGTAGGGTACACTATCCTGGTGTTGAGATATACAGTAGGGTACACTATCCTGGTGTTGAGATATACAGTAGGGTACACTATCCTGGTGTTGAGACATACAGTAGGGTACACTATCCTGGTGTTGAGTCATACAGTAGGGTACACTATCCTGGTGTTGAGTCATACAGTAGGGTACACTATCCTGGTGTTGAGACATACAGTAGGGTACACTATCCTGGTGTTGAGACATACAGTAGGGTACACTATCCTGGTGTTGAGATATACAGTAGGGTACACTCCTGGTGTTGAGACATACAGTAGGGTACACTATCCTGGTGTTGAGACATACAGTAGGGTACACTATCCTGGTGTTGAGACATACAGTAGGGTACACTATCCTGGTGTTGAGACATACAGTAGGGTACACTATCCTGGTGTTGAGTCATACATTAGGGTACACTATCCTGGTGTTGAGACATACAGTAGGGTACACTATCCTGGTGTTGAGTCATACAGTAGGGTACACTATCCTGGTGTTGAGACATACAGTAGGGTACACTATCCTGGTGTTGAGACATACAGTAGGGTACACTATCCTGGTGTTGAGACATACATTAGGGTACACTATCCTGGTGTTGAGACATACATTAGGGTACACTATCCTGGTGTTGAGTCATACAGTAGGGTACACTATCCTGGTGTTGAGACATACAGTAGGGTACACTATCCTGGTGTTGAGACATACAGTAGGGTACACTATCCTGGTGTTGAGACATACAGTAGGGTACACTATCCTGGTGTTGAGACATACAGTAGGGTACACTATCCTGGTGTTGAGACATACAGTAGGCTACAGTATCCTGGTGTAGAGACATACAGTAGGGTACACTATCCTGGTGTTGAGACATACAGTAGGGTACATCCTGGTGTAGAGACATACAGTAGGGTACACTATCCTGGTGTTGAGTAATACAGTAGGGTACACTATCCTGGTGTTGAGATATACAGTAGGGTACACTATCCTGGTGTTGAGATATACAGTAGGGTACACTATCCTGGTGTAGAGACATACAGTAGGGTACACTATCCTGGTGTTGAGTAATACAGTAGGGTACACTATCCTGGTGTTGAGATATACAGTAGGGTACACTATCCTGGTGTTGAGATATACAGTATACACTATCCTGGTGTTGAGACATACAGTAGGGTACACTATCCTGGTGTTGAGTCATTTGGTATACAGTAGACATACATTAGGGTACACTATCCTGGTGTTGAGTCATACAGTAGGGTACACTATCCTGGTGTTGAGACATACAGTAGGGTACACTATCCTGGTGTTGAGACATACAGTAGGGTACACTATCCTGGTGTTGAGTCATACAGTAGGGTACACTATCCTGGTGTTGAGACATACAGTAGGGTACACTATCCTGGTGTTGAGACATACAGTAGGGTACACTATCCTGGTGTTGAGACATACATTAGGGTACACTATCCTGGTGTTGAGACATACAGTAGGGTACACTATCCTGGTGTTGAGACATACAGTAGGCTACAGTATCCTGGTGTAGAGACATACAGTAGGATACACTATCCTGGTGTTGAGTCATACAGTAGGGTACACTATCCTGGTGTTGAGATATACAGTAGGGTACACTATCCTGGTGTTGAGACATACAGTAGGGTACACTATCCTGGTGTTGAGTCATACAGTAGGGTACACTATCCTGGTGTTGAGTCATACAGTGTTGAGACATACAGTAGGGTACACTATCCTGGTGTTGAGACATACAGTAGGGTACACTATCCTGGTGTTGAGATATACAGTAGGGTACACTATCCTGGTGTTGAGATATACAGTAGGGTACACTATCCTGGTGTTGTAGGGTCACTATCCTGGTGTTGAGTATACAGGGGTACACTATCCTGGTGTTGAGACATACAGTAGGGTACACTATCCTGGTGTTGAGATATACAGTAGGGTACACTATCCTGGTGTTGAGACATACAGTAGGGTACACTATCCTGGTGTTGAGTAATACAGTAGGGTACACTATCCTGGTGTTGAGTCATACAGTAGGCTACACAGTATCCTGGTGTAGAGACATACAGTAGGGTACACTATCCTGGTGTTGAGACATACAGTAGGGTACACTATCCTGGTGTTGAGATATACAGTAGGGTACACTATCCTGGTGTTGAGACATACAGTAGGGTACACTATCCTGGTGTTGAGTAATACAGTAGGGTACACTATCCTGGTGTTGAGATATACAGTAGGGTACACTATCCTGGTGTTGAGATATACAGTAGGGTACACTATCCTGGTGTTGAGACATACAGTAGGGTACACTATCCTGGTGTTGAGTCATACAGTAGGGTACACTATCCTGGTGTTGAGTCATACAGTAGGGTACACTATCCTGGTGTTGAGACATACAGTACACTATCCTGGTGTAGGGGTACACTATCCTGGTGTTGAGATATACAGTAGGGTACACTCAGCTGGTGTTGAGACATACAGTAGGGTACACTATCCTGGTGTTGAGACATACAGTAGGGTACACTATCCTGGTGTTGAGACATACAGTAGGGTACACTATCCTGGTGTTGAGACATACAGTAGGGTACACTATCCTGGTGTTGAGTCATACATCACTATCCTGGTGTTGAGACATACAGTAGGGTACACTATCCTGGTGTTGAGTCATACAGTAGGGTACACTATCCTGGTGTTGAGACATACAGTAGGGTACACTATCCTGGTGTTGAGACATACAGTAGGGTACACTATCCTGGTGTTGAGACATACATTAGGTACACTATCCTGGTGTTGAGACATACATTAGGGTACACTATCCTGGTGTTGAGTCATACAGTAGGGTACACTATCCTGGTGTTGAGACATACAGTAGGGTACACTATCCTGGTGTTGAGACATACAGTAGGGTACACTATCCTGGTGTTGAGACATACAGTAGGGTACACTATCCTGGTGTTGAGACATACAGTAGGGTACACTATCCTGGTGTTGAGACATACAGTAGGCTACAGTATCCTGGTGTAGAGACATACAGTAGGGTACACTATCCTGGTGTTGAGACATACAGTAGGGTACCCTATCCTGGTGTAGAGACATACAGTAGGGTACACTATCCTGGTGTTGAGTAATACAGTAGGGTACACTATCCTGGTGTTGAGATATACAGTAGGGTACACTATCCTGGTGTTGAGATATACAGTAGGGTACACTATCCTGGTGTAGAGACATACAGTAGGGTACACTATCCTGGTGTTGAGTAATACAGTAGGGTACACTATCCTGGTGTTGAGATATACAGTAGGGTACACTATCCTGGTGTTGAGATATACAGTAGGGTACACTATCCTGGTGTTGAGACATACAGTAGGGTACACTATCCTGGTGTTGAGTCATACAGTAGGGTACACTATCCTGGTGTTGAGTCATACAGTAGGGTACACTATCCTGGTGTTGAGACATACAGTAGGGTACACTATCCTGGTGTAGAGACATACAGTAGGGTACACTATCCTGGTGTTGAGATATACAGTAGGGTACACTCAGCTGGTGTTGAGACATACAGTAGGGTACACTATCCTGGTGTTGAGACATACAGTAGGGTACACTATCCTGGTGTTGAGACATACAGTAGGGTACACTATCCTGGTGTTGAGACATACAGTAGGGTACACTATCCTGGTGTTGAGTCATACATTAGGGTACACTATCCTGGTGTTGAGACATACAGTAGGGTACACTATCCTGGTGTTGAGTCATACAGTAGGGTACACTATCCTGGTGTTGAGACATACAGTAGGGTACACTATCCTGGTGTTGAGATATACAGTAGGGTACACTATCCTGGTGTTGAGACATACATTAGGGTACACTATCCTGGTGTTGAGACATACATTAGGGTACACTATCCTGGTGTTGAGTCATACAGTAGGGTACACTATCCTGGTGTTGAGACATACAGTAGGGTACACTATCCTGGTGTTGAGACATACAGTAGGGTACACTATCCTGGTGTTGAGACATACAGTAGGGTACACTATCCTGGTGTTGAGACATACAGTAGGGTACACTATCCTGGTGTTGAGACATACAGTAGGGTACAGTATCCTGGTGTAGAGACATACAGTAGGGTACACTATCCTGGTGTTGAGACATACAGTAGGGTACACTATCCTGGTGTAGAGACATACAGTAGGGTACACTATCCTGGTGTTGAGTAATACAGTAGGGTACACTATCCTGGTGTTGAGATATACAGTAGGGTACACTATCCTGGTGTTGAGATATACAGTAGGGTACACTATCCTGGTGTTGAGACATACAGTAGGGTACACTATCCTGGTGTTGAGACATACAGTAGGGTACACTCAGCTGGTGTTGAGACATACAGTAGGGTACACTATCCTGGTGTTGAGACATACAGTAGGGTACACTATCCTGGTGTTGAGACATACATTAGGGTACACTATCCTGGTGTTGAGACATACATTAGGGTACACTATCCTGGTGTTGAGTCATACAGTAGGGTACACTATCCTGGTGTTGAGACATACAGTAGGGTACACTATCCTGGTGTTGAGACATACAGTAGGGTACACTATCCTGGTGTTGAGACATACAGTAGGGTACACTATCCTGGTGTTGAGTCATACATTAGGGTACACTATCCTGGTGTTGAGACATACAGTAGGGTACACTATCCTGGTGTTGAGTCATACAGTAGGGTACACTATCCTGGTGTTGAGACATACAGTAGGGTACACTATCCTGGTGTTGAGACATACAGTAGGGTACACTATCCTGGTGTTGAGACATACATTAGGGTACACTATCCTGGTGTTGAGACATACATTAGGGTACACTATCCTGGTGTTGAGTCATACAGTAGGTACACTATCCTGGTGTTGAGACATACAGTAGGGTACACTATCCTGGTGTTGAGACATACAGTAGGGTACACTATCCTGGTGTTGAGACATACAGTAGGGTACACTATCCTGGTGTTGAGACATACAGTAGGGTACACTATCCTGGTGTTGAGACATACAGTAGGCTACAGTATCCTGGTGTAGAGACATACAGTAGGGTACACTATCCTGGTGTTGAGACATACAGTAGGGTACACTATCCTGGTGTAGAGACATACAGTAGGGTACACTATCCTGGTGTTGAGTAATACAGTAGGGTACACTATCCTGGTGTTGAGATATACAGTAGGGGCACACTATCCTGGTGTTGAGATATACAGTAGGGTACACTATCCTGGTGTTGAGACATACAGTAGGGTACACTATCCTGGTGTTGAGACATACAGTAGGGTACACTCAGCTGGTGTTGAGACATACAGTAGGGTACACTATCCTGGTGTTGAGACATACAGTAGGGTACACTATCCTGGTGTTGAGACATACATTAGGGTACACTATCCTGGTGTTGAGACATACATTAGGGTACACTATCCTGGTGTTGAGTCATACAGTAGGGTACACTATCCTGGTGTTGAGACATACAGTAGGGTACACTATCCTGGTGTTGAGACATACAGTAGGGTACACTATCCTGGTGTTGAGACATACAGTAGGGTACACTATCCTGGTGTTGAGACATACAGTAGGGTACACTATCCTGGTGTTGAGACATACAGTAGGCTACACTATCCTGGTGTTGAGACATACAGTAGGGTACACTATCCTGGTGTTGAGACATACAGTAGGGTACACTATCCTGGTGTAGAGACATACAGTAGGGTACACTATCCTGGTGTTGAGTAATACAGTAGGGTACACTATCCTGGTGTTGAGATATACAGTAGGGTACACTATCCTGGTGTTGAGATATACAGTAGGGTACACTATCCTGGTGTTGAGACATACAGTAGGGTACACTATCCTGGTGTTGAGACATACAGTAGGGTACACTCAGCTGGTGTTGAGACATACAGTAGGGTACACTATCCTGGTGTTGAGACATACAGTAGGGTTCACTATCCTGGTGTTGAGCCATACAGTAGGGTGCACTATCCTGGTGTTGAGACATACAGTAGGGTACACTATCCTGGTGTTGAGTCATACATTAGGGTACACTATCCTGGTGTTGAGACAAACAGTAGGGTACACTATCCTGGTGTTGAGTCATACAGTAGGGTACACTATCCTGGTGTTGAGACATACAGTAGGGTACACTATCCTGGTGTTGAGACATACAGTAGGGTACACTATCCTGGTGTTGAGACATACATTAGGGTACACTATCCTGGTGTTGAGACATACATTAGGGTACACTATCCTGGTGTTGAGTCATACAGTAGGGTACACTATCCTGGTGTTGAGACATACAGTAGGGTACACTATCCTGGTGTTGAGACATACAGTAGGGTACACTATCCTGGTGTTGAGACATACAGTAGGGTACACTATCCTGGTGTTGAGACATACAGTAGGGTACACTATCCTGGTGTTGAGACATACAGTAGGCTACAGTATCCTGGTGTAGAGACATACAGTAGGGTACACTATCCTGGTGTTGAGACATACAGTAGGGTACACTATCCTGGTGTAGAGACATACAGTAGGGTACACTATCCTGGTGTTGAGTAATACAGTAGGGTACACTATCCTGGTGTTGAGATATACAGTAGGGTACACTATCCTGGTGTTGAGATATACAGTAGGGTACACTATCCTGGTGTAGAGACATACAGTAGGGTACACTATCCTGGTGTTGAGTAATACAGTAGGGTACACTATCCTGGTGTTGAGATATACAGTAGGGTACACTATCCTGGTGTTGAGATATACAGTAGGGTACACTATCCTGGTGTTGAGACATACAGTAGGGTACACTATCCTGGTGTTGAGTCATACAGTAGGGTACACTATCCTGGTGTTACAGTAGGGTACACTATCCTGGTGTTGAGACATACAGTAGGGTACACTATCCTGGTGTAGAGACATACAGTAGGGTACACTATCCTGGTGTTGAGATATACAGTAGGGTACACTCAGCTGGTGTTGAGACATACAGTAGGGTACACTATCCTGGTGTTGAGACATACAGTAGGGTACACTATCCTGGTGTTGAGCCATACAGTAGGGTACACTATCCTGGTGTTGAGACATACAGTAGGGTGTTGAGTCATACAGTTAGGGTACACTATCCTGGTGTTGAGACATACAGTAGGGTACACTATCCTGGTGTTGAGTCATACAGTAGGGTACACTATCCTGGTGTTGAGACATACAGTAGGGTACACTATCCTGGTGTTGAGACATACAGTAGGGTACACTATCCTGGTGTTGAGACATACAGTAGGGTACACTATCCTGGTGTTGAGACATACAGTAGGCTACAGTATCCTGGTGTAGAGACATACAGTAGGATACACTATCCTGGTGTTGAGACATACAGTAGGGTACACTATCCTGGTGTTGAGATATACAGTAGGGTACACTATCCTGGTGTAGAGACATACAGTAGGGTACACTATCCTGGTGTTGATTAATACAGTAGGGTGCACTATCCTGGTGTTGAGATATACAGTAGGGTACACTATCCTGGTGTTGAGACATACAGTAGGGTACACTATCCTGGTGTTGAGTCATACAGTAGGGTACACTATCCTGGTGTTGAGACATACAGTAGGGTACACTATCCTGGTGTTGAGACATACAGTAGGGTACACTATCCTGGTGTTGAGACATACAGTAGGGTACACTATCCTGGTGTTGAGGCATACAGTAGGCTACACTATCCTGGTGTTGAGACATACAGTAGGGTACACTATCCTGGTGTTGAGATATACAGTAGGGTACACTATCCTGGTGTAGAGACATACAGTAGGGTACACTATCCTGGTGTTGAGTAATACAGTAGGGTACACTATCCTGGTGTTGAGATATACAGTAGGGTACACTATCCTGGTGTTGAGATATACAGTAGGGTACACTATCCTGGTGTTGAGACATACAGTAGGGTACACTATCCTGGTGTTGAGTCATACAGTAGGGTACACTATCATGGTGTTGAGTCATACAGTAGGGTACACTATCCTGGTGTTGAGTCATACAGTAGGGTACACTATCCTGGTGTTGAGATATACAGTAGGGTACACTATCCTGGTGTTGAGATATACAGTAGGGTACACTATCCTGGTGTTGAGATATACAGTAGGGTACACTATCCTGGTGTTGAGTCATACAGTAGGGTACACTATCCTGGTGTTGAGATATACAGTAGGGTACACTATCCTGGTGTAGAGACATACAGTAGGGTACACTATCCTGGTGTTGAGACATACAGTAGGGTACACTATCCTGGTGTTGAGATATACAGTAGGGTACACTATCCTGGTGTTGAGACATACAGTAGGGTACACTACCCTGGTGTTGAGTCATACAGTAGGGTACACTATCCTGGTGTTGAGTCATACAGTAGGGTACACTATCCTGGTGTTGAGACATACAGTAGGGTACACTATCCTGGTGTTGAGACATACAGTAGGGTACACTATCCTGGTGTTGAGACATACAGTAGGGTACACTATCCTGGTGTTGAGGCATACAGTAGGCTACACTATCCTGGTGTTGAGACATACAGTAGGGTACACTATCCTGGTGTTGAGATATACAGTAGGGTACACTATCCTGGTGTAGAGACATACAGTAGGGTACACTATCCTGGTGTTGAGTAATACAGTAGGGTACACTATCCTGGTGTTGAGATATACAGTAGGGTACACTATCCTGGTGTTGAGATATACAGTAGGGTACACTATCCTGGTGTTGAGACATACAGTAGGGTACACTATCCTGGTGTTGAGATATACAGTAGGGTACACTATCCTGGTGTAGAGACATACAGTAGGGTACACTATCCTGGTGTTGAGTAATACAGTAGGGTACACTATCCTGGTGTTGAGACATACAGTAGGGTACACTATCCTGGTGTTGAGACATACAGTAGGGTACACTATCCTGGTGTTGAGATATACAGTAGGGTACACTATCCTGGTGTAGAGACATACAGTAGGGTACACTATCCTGGTGTTGAGTAATACAGTAGGGTACACTATCCTGGTGTTGGAATATACAGTAGGGTACACTATCCTGGTGTTGAGACATACAGTAGGGTACACTATCCTGGTGTAGAGACATACAGTAGGGTACACTATCCTGGTGTTGAGATATACAGTAGGGTACACTCAGCTGGTGTTGAGACATACAGTAGGGTACACTATCCTGGTGTTGAGACATACAGTAGGGTACACTATCCTGGTGTTGAGACATACAGTAGGGTACACTATCCTGGTGTTGAGACAGTAGGGTACACTATCCTGGTGTTGAGTCATACATTAGGGTACACTATCCTGGTGTTGAGACATACAGTAGGGTACACTATCCTGGTGTTGAGTCATACAGTAGGGTACACTATCCTGGTGTTGAGACATACAGTAGGGTACACTATCCTGGTGTTGAGACATACAGTAGGGTACACTATCCTGGTGTTGAGACATACATTAGGGTACACTATCCTGGTGTTGAGACATACATTAGGGTACACTATCCTGGTGTTGAGTCATACAGTAGGGTACACTATCCTGGTGTTGAGACATACAGTAGGGTACACTATCCTGGTGTTGAGACATACAGTAGGGTACACTATCCTGGTGTTGAGACATACAGTAGGGTACACTATCCTGGTGTTGAGACATACAGTAGGGTACACTATCCTGGTGTTGAGACATACAGTAGGCTACACTATCCTGGTGTAGAGACATACAGTAGGGTACACTATCCTGGTGTTGAGACATACAGTAGGGTACACTATCCTGGTGTAGAGACATACAGTAGGGTACACTATCCTGGTGTTGAGTAATACAGTAGGGTACACTATCCTGGTGTTGAGATATACAGTAGGGTACACTATCCTGGTGTTGAGATATACAGTAGGGTACACTATCCTGGTGTTGAGACATACAGTAGGGTACACTATCCTGGTGTTGAGACATACAGTAGGGTACACTCAGCTGGTGTTGAGACATACAGTAGGGTACACTATCCTGGTGTTGAGACATACAGTAGGGTACACTATCCTGGTGTTGAGCCATACAGTAGGGTGCACTATCCTGGTGTTGAGACATACAGTAGGGTACACTATCCTGGTGTTGAGTCATACATTAGGGTACACTATCCTGGTGTTGAGACAAACAGTAGGGTACACTATCCTGGTGTTGAGTCATACAGTAGGGTACACTATCCTGGTGTTGAGACATACAGTAGGGTACACTATCCTGGTGTTGAGACATACAGTAGGGTACACTATCCTGGTGTTGAGACATACAGTAGGGTACACTATCCTGGTGTTGAGACATACAGTAGGTATCCTGGTGTAGAGACATACAGTAGGATACACTATCCTGGTGTTGAGACATACAGTAGGGTACACTATCCTGGTGTTGAGATATACAGTAGGGTACACTATCCTGGTGTTGAGACATACAGTAGGGTACACTATCCTGGTGTTGAGATATACAGTAGGTACACTATCCTGGTGTTGAGACATAGGTACACTATCCTGGTGTTGAGTACAGGGGTACACTATCCTGGTGTTGAGATATACAGTAGGGTACACTATCCTGGTGTTGAGATATACAGTAGGGTACACTATCCTGGTGTTGAGACATACAGTAGGGTACACTATCCTGGTGTTGAGTCATACAGTAGGGTACACTATCATGGTGTTGAGTCATACAGTAGGGTACACTATCCTGGTGTTGAGTCATACAGTAGGGTACACTATCCTGGTGTTGAGATATACAGATAGGGTACACTATCCTGGTGTTGAGATATACAGTAGGGTACACTATCCTGGTGTTGAGATATACAGTAGGGTACACTATCCTGGTGTTGAGTCATACAGTAGGGTACACTATCCTGGTGTTGAGATATACAGTAGGGTACACTATCCTGGTGTAGAGACATACAGTAGGGTACACTATCCTAGTGTTGAGACATACAGTAGGGGGTACACTATCCTGGTGTTGAGATATACAGAAAGGGTACACTATCCTGGTGTTGAGACATACAGTAGGGTACACTACCCTGGTGTTGAGTCATACAGTAGGGTACACTATCCTGGTGTTGAGTCATACAGTAGGGTACACTATCCTGGTGTTGAGACATACAGTAGGGTACACTATCCTGGTGTTGAGACATACAGTAGGCAATAACTATCCTGGTGTTGAGACATACAGTAGGGTACACCATCCTGGTGTTGAGGCATACAGTAGGCTACACTATCCTGGTGTTGAGACATACAGTAGGGTACACTATCCTGGTGTTGAGATATACAGTAGGGTACACTATCCTGGTGTAGAGACATACAGTAGGGTACACTATCCTGAGTGTTGAGTAATACAGTAGGGTACACTATCCTGGTGTTGAGATATACAGTAGGGTACACTCATCCTGGTGTTGAGATATACAGTAGGGTACACTATCCTGGTGTTGAGACATACAGTAGGGGTACACTATCCTGGTGTTGAGATACAGTAGGGTACACTATCCTGGTGTAGAGACATACAGTAGGGTACACTATCCTGGTGTTGAGTAATACAAGGTAGGGTACACTATCCTGGTGTTGAGACATACAGTAGGTACACTATCCTGGTGTTGAGACATACAGTAGGGTACACTATCCTGGTGTTGAGATATACAGTAGGGTACACTATCCTGGTGTAGAGACATACAGTAGGGTACACTATCCTGGTGTTGAGTAATACAGTAGGGTACACTATCCTGGTGTTGGAACATACAGTAGGGTACACTATCCTGGTGCTGAGATATACAGTAGGGTACACTATCCTGGTGTAGAGACATACAGTAGGGTACACTATCCTGGTGTTGAGTAATACAGTAGGGGTACACTATCCTGGTGTTGGAACATACAGTAGGGTACACTATCCTGGTGTTGAGACATACAGTAGGGTACACTATCCTGGTGTAGAGACATACAGTAGGGTACACTATCCTAGTGTTGAGATACAGCAGGGTACACTCAGCTGGTGCTGAGACATACAGTAGGGTACACTATCCTGGTGTTGAGACATACAGTAGGGTACACTATCCTGGTGTTGAGACATACAGTAGGGTACACTATCCTGGTGTTGAGACATACAGTAGTACACTATCCTGGTGTTGAGTCATACATTAGGGTACACTATCCTGGTGTTGAGACATACAGTAGGGTACACTATCCTGGTGTTGAGTCATACAGTAGGGTACACTATCCTGGTGTTGAGACATACAGTAGGGTACACTATCCTGGTGTTGAGACATACAGTAGGGTACTATCCTGGTGTTGAGACATACATTAGGGTACACTATCCTGGTGTTGAGACATACATTAGGGTACACTATCCTGGTGTTGAGTCATACAGTAGGGTACACTATCCTGGTGTTGAGACATACAGTAGGGTACACTATCCTGGTGTTGAGACATACAGTAGGGTACACTATCCTGGTGTTGAGACATACAGTAGGGTACACTATCCTGGTGTTGAGACATACAGTAGGGTACACTATCCTGGTGTTGAGACATACAGTAGGCTACAGTATCCTGGTGTAGAGACATACAGTAGGGTACACTATCCTGGTGTTGAGACATACAGTAGGAGTACACTATCCTGGTGTAGAGACATACAGTAGGGTACACTATCCTGGTGTTGAGTAATGCAGTAGGTACACTATCCTGGTGTTGAGATATACAGTAGGGTACACTATCCTGGTGTTGAGATATACAGTAGGGTACACTATCCTGGTGTTGAGACATACAGTAGGGTACACTATCCGGTGTTGAGACATACAGTAGGGTACACTCAGCTGGTGTTGAGACATACAGTAGGGTACACTATCCTGGTGTTGAGACATACAGTAGGGTACACTATCCTGGTGTTGAGCCATACAGTAGGGTGCACTATCCTGGTGTTGAGACATACAGTAGGGTACACTATCTGGTGTTGAGTCATACATTAGGGCACACTATCCTGGTGTTGAGACAAACAGTAGGCATACACTATCCTGGTGTTGAGTCATACAGTAGGTACACTATCCTGGTGTTGAGACATACAGTAGGTACACTATCCTGGTGTTGAGACATACAGTAGGGTACACTATCCTGGTGTTGAGACATACAGTAGGTACACTATCCTGGTGTTGAGACATACAGTAGGCTACAGTATCCTGGTGTAGAGACATACAGTAGGATACACTATCCTGGTGTTGAGACATACAGTAGGTACACTATCCTGGTGTTGAGATATACAGTAGGGTAGTACACTATCCTGGTGTAGAGACATACAGTAGGGTACACTATCCTGGTGTTGATTAATACAGTAGGGTACACTATCCTGGTGTTGAGTCATACAGTAGGGTACACTATCATGGTGTTGAGTCATACAGTAGGGTACACTATCCTGGTGTTGAGATATACAGTAGGGTACACTATCCTGGTGTTGAGATATACAGTAGGGTACACTATCCTGGTGTTGAGTCATACAGTAGGGTACACTATCCTGGTGTTGAGATATACAGTAGGGTACACTATCCTGGTGTAGAGACATACAGTAGGGTACACTATCCTGGTGTTGAGACATACAGTAGGGTACACTATCCTGGTGTTGAGATATACAGTAGGGCCACTATCCTGGTGTTGAGACATACAGTAGGGTACACTACCCTGGTGTTGAGTCATACAGTAGGGTACACTATCCTGGTGTTGAGTCATACAGTAGGGTACACTATCCTGGTGTTGAGACATACAGTAGGGTACACTATCCTGGTGTTGAGACATACAGTAGGGTACACTATCCTGGTGTTGAGACATACAGTAGGGTACACTATCCTGGTGTTGAGGCATACAGTAGGCTACACTATCCTGGTGTTGAGACATACAGTAGGGTACACTATCCTGGTGTTGAGATATACAGTAGGGTACACTATCCTGGTGTAGAGACATACAGTAGGGTACACTATCCTGGTGTTGAGTAATACAGTAGGGTACACTATCCTGGTGTTGAGATATACAGTAGGGTACACTATCCTGCTGTTGAGATATACAGTAGGGTACACTATCCTGGTGTTGAGACATACAGTAGGGTACACTATCCTGGTGTTGAGATATACAGTAGGGTACACTATCCTGGTGTAGAGACATACAGTAGGGTACACTATCCTGGTGTTGAGTAATACAGTAGGGTACACTTTATCCTGGTGTTGAGACATACAGTAGGGTACACTATCCTGGTGTTGAGACATACAGTAGGGTACACTATCCTGGTGTTGAGATATACAGTAGGGTACTATCCTGGTGTAGAGACATACAGTAGGGTACACTATCCTGGTGTTGAGTAATACAGTAGGGTACTATCCTGGTGTTGGAATATACAGTAGGGTACACTATCCTGGTGTTGAGACATACAGTAGGGTACACTATCCTGGTGTAGAGACATGGTAGGGTACACTATCCTGGTGTTGAGATATACAGTAGGGTACACTCAGCTGGTGTTGAGACATACAGTAGGGTACACTATCCTGGTGTTGAGACATACAGTAGGTACACTATCCTGGTGTTGAGACATACAGTAGGGTACACTATCCTGGTGTTGAGACATACAGTAGGGTACACTATCCTGGTGTTGAGTCATACATTAGGGTACACTATCCTGGTGTTGAGACATACAGTAGGGTACACTATCCTGGTGTTGAGTCATACAGTAGGCACACTATCCTGGTGTTGAGACATACAGTAGGGTACACCTATCCTGGTGTTGAGACATACAGTAGGGTACACTATCCTGGTGTTGAGACATACATTAGGGTACACTATCCTGGTGTTGAGACATACATTAGGTACACTATCCTGGTGTTGAGTCATACAGTAGGGTACACTATCCTGAAGTTAGACATACAGTAAAGGTACACTATCCTGTGTGAGACATACAGTAGTACACTATCCTGGTGTTGAGACATACAGTAGGGTACACTATCCTGGTGTTGAGACATACAGTAGGGTACACTATCCTGGTGTTGAGACATACAGTAGGCTACACTATCCTGGTGTAGAGACATACAGTAGGGTACACTATCCTGGTGTTGAGACATACAGTAGGGTACACTATCCTGGTGTAGAGACATACAGTAGGGCCCTATCCTGGTGTTGAGTAATACAGTAGGGTACACTATCCTGGTGTTGAGATATACAGTAGGGTACACTATCCTGGTGTTGAGATATACAGTAGGGTACACTATCCTGGTGTTGAGACATACAGTAGGGTACACTATCCTGGTGTTGAGACATACAGTAGGGTACACTCAGCTGGTGTTGAGACATACAGTAGGTACACTATCCTGGTGTTGAGACATACAGTAGGGTACACCTATCCTGGTGTTGAGCCATACAGTAGGGTGCACTATCCTGGTGTTGAGACATACAGTAGGGTACACTATCCTGGTGTTGAGTCATACATTAGGGTACACTATCCTGGTGTTGAGACAAACAGTAGGGTACACTATCCTGGTGTTGAGTCATACAGTAGGGTACACTATCCTGGTGTTGAGACATACAGTAGGGTACACTATCCTGGTGTTGAGACATACAGTAGGGTACACTATCCTGGTGTTGAGACATACAGTAGGGTACACTATCCTGGTGTTGAGACATACAGTAGGCTACAGTATCCTGGTGTAGAGACATACAGTAGGATACACTATCCTGGTGTTGAGACATACAGTAGGGTACACTATCCTGGTGTTGAGATATACAGTAGGGTACACTATCCTGGTGTTGAGACATACAGTAGGGTACACTATCCTGGTGTTGAGATATACAGTAGGGCACACTATCCTGCTGTTGAGACATACACACTATCCTGGTGTTGAGAATACAGTAGGGTACTATCCTGGTGTTGAGATATACAGTAGGGTACACTATCCTGGTGTTGAGATATACAGTAGGGTACACTATCCTGGTGTTGAGACATACAGTAGGGTACACTATCCTGGTGTTGAGTCATACAGTAGGGTACACTATCATGGTGTTGAGTCATACAGTAGGGTACACTATCCTGGTGTTGAGTCATACAGTAGGGTACACTATCCTGGTGTTGAGATATACAGTAGGGTACACTATCCTGGTGTTGAGATATACAGTAGGGTACACTATCCTGGTGTTGAGATATACAGTAGGGTACACTATCCTGGTGTTGAGTCATACAGTAGGGTACACTATCCTGGTGTTGAGATATACAGTAGGGTACACTATCCTGGTGTAGAGACATACAGAGGGTACACTATCCTGGTGTTGAGACATACAGGGGTACACTATCCTGGTGTTGAGATATACAGTAGGGTACACTATCCTGGTGTTGAGATATACAGTAGGGTACACTATCCTGGTGTTGAGATATACAGTAGGGTACACTATCCTGGTGTTGAGACATACAGTAGGGTACACTATCCTGGTGTTGAGATATACAGTAGGGCACACTATCCTGGTGTAGAGACATACAGTAGGGTACACTATCCTGGTGTTGAGTAATACAGTAGGGTACACTATCCTGGTGTTGAGACATACAGTAGGGTACACTATCCTGGTGTTGAGACATACAGTAGGGTACACTATCCTGGTGTTGAGATATACAGTAGGGTACACTATCCTGGTGTTGAGACATACAGTAGGGTACACTATCCTGGTGTTGAGATATACAGTAGGGTACACTATCCTGGTGTTGAGAATATACAGTAGGGTACACTATCCTGGTGTTGAGATATACAGTAGGGTACACTATCCTGGTGTAGAGACATACAGTAGGGTACACTATCCTGGTGTTGAGTAATACAGTAGGGTACACTATCCTGGTGTTGGAATATACAGTAGGGTACACTATCCTGGTGTTGAGACATACAGTAGGGTACACTATCCTGGTGTAGAGACATACAGTAGGGTACACTATCCTGGTGTTGAGATATACAGTAGGGTACACTCAGCTGGTGTTGAGACATACAGTAGGGTACACTATCCTGGTGTTGAGACATACAGTAGGGTACACTATCCTGGTGTTGAGACATACAGTAGGGTACACTATCCTGGTGTTGAGACATACAGTAGGGTACACTATCCTGGTGTTGAGTCATACATTAGGGTACACTATCCTGGTGTTGAGACATACAGTAGGGTACACTATCCTGGTGTTGAGTCATACAGTAGGGTACACTATCCTGGTGTTGAGACATACAGTAGGGTACACTATCCTGGTGTTGAGACATACAGTAGGGTACACTATCCTGGTGTTGAGACATACATTAGGGTACACTATCCTGGTGTTGAGACATACATTAGGGTACACTATCCTGGTGTTGAGTCATACAGTAGGTACACTATCCTGGTGTTGAGACATACAGTAGGGTACACTATCCTGGTGTTGAGACATACAGTAGGGTACACTATCCTGGTGTTGAGACATACAGTAGGGCACACTATCCTGGTGTTGAGACATACAGTAGGGTACACTATCCTGGTGTTGAGACATACAGTAGGCTACAGTATCCTGGTGTAGAGACATACAGTAGGGTACACTATCCTGGTGTTGAGACATACAGTAGGGTACACTATCCTGGTGTAGAGACATACAGTAGGGTACACTATCCTGGTGTTGAGTAATACAGTAGGGTACACTATCCTGGTGTTGAGATATACAGTAGGGTACACTATCCTGGTGTTGAGATATACAGTAGGGTACACTATCCTGGTGTTGAGACATACAGTAGGGTACACTATCCTGGTGTTGAGACATACAGTAGGGTACACTCAGCTGAAAGTTGAGACATACAGTAGGGTACACTATCCTGGTGTTGAGACATACAGTAGGGTACACTATCCTGGTGTTGAGCCACAGTAGGGTGCACTATCCTGGTGTTGAGACATACAGTAGGGTACACTATCCTGGTGTTGAGTCATACATTAGGGTATTCCTGGTGTTGAGACAAACAGGGGTACACTATCCTGGTGTTGAGTCATACAGTAGGTACACTATCCTGGTGTTGAGACATACAGTAGGGTACACTATCCTGGTGTTGAGACATACAGTAGGGTACACTATCCTGGTGTTGGGAGACATACAGTAGGGTACACTATCCTGGTGTTGAGACATACAGTAGGCCAAGTATCCTGGTGTTGGACATACAGTAGGATACACTATCCTGGTGTTGAGACATACAGTAGGGTACACTATCCTGGTGTTGAGATATACAGTAGGGTACACTATCCTGGTGTAGAGACATACAGTAGGGTACACTATCCTGGTGTTGATTAATACAGTAGGGTGCACTATCCTGGTGTTGAGATATACAGTAGGGTACACTATCCTGGTGTTGAGACATACAGTAGGGTACACTATCCTGGTGTTGAGTCATACAGTAGGGTACACTATCCTGGTGTTGAGACATACAGTAGGGTACACTATCCTGGTGTTGAGACATACAGTAGGGTACACTATCCTGGTGTTGAGACATACAGTAGGGTACACTATCCTGGTGTTGAGGCATACAGTAGGCTACACTATCCTGGTGTTGAGACATACAGTAGGGTACACTATCCTGGTGTTGAGATATACAGTAGGGTACACTATCCTGGTGTAGAGACATACAGTAGGGTACACTATCCTGGTGTTGAGTAATACAGTAGGGTACACTATCCTGGTGTTGAGATATACAGTAGGGTACACTATCCTGGTGTTGAGATATACAGTAGGGTACACTATCCTGGTGTTGAGACATACAGTAGGGTACACTATCCTGGTGTTGAGTCATACAGTAGGGTACACTATCATGGTGTTGAGTCATACAGTAGGGTACACTATCCTGGTGTTGAGTCATACAGTAGGGTACACTATCCTGGTGTTGAGATATACAGTAGGGTACACTATCCTGGTGTTGAGATATACAGTAGGGTACACTATCCTGGTGTTGAGATATACAGTAGGGTACACTATCCTGGTGTTGAGTCATACAGTAGGGTACACTATCCTGGTGTTGAGATATACAGTAGGGTACACTATCCTGGTGTAGAGACATACAGTAGGGTACACTATCCTGGTGTTGAGACATACAGTAGGGTACACTATCCTGGTGTTGAGATATACAGTAGGGTACACTATCCTGGTGTTGAGACATACAGTAGGGTACACTACCCTGGTGTTGAGTCATACAGTAGGGTACACTATCCTGGTGTTGAGTCATACAGTAGGGTACACAATCCTGGTGTTGAGACATACAGTAGGGTACACTATCCTGGTGTTGAGACATACAGTAGGCTACACTATCCTGGTGTTGAGACATACAGTAGGGTACACTATCCTGGTGTTGAGATATACAGTAGGCTACACTATCCTGGTGTTGAGACATACAGTAGGGTACACTATCCTGGTGTTGAGATATACAGTAGGGTACACTATCCTGGTGTTGAGATATACAGTAGGGTACACTATCCTGGTGTTGAGTAATACAGTAGGGTACACTATCCTGGTGTTGAGACATACAGTAGGGTACACTATCCTGGTGTTGAGATATACAGTAGGGTACACTATCCTGGTGTTGAGACATACAGTAGGGTACACTATCCTGGTGTTGAGATATACAGTAGGGTACACTATCCTGGTGTAGAGACATACAGTAGGGTACACTATCCTGGTGTTGAGACATACAGTAGGGTACAGTAGGAGTAGGGTTGAGACATACTAGGGTACACTATCCTGGTGTTGAGACATACAGTAGGGTACACTATCCTGGTGTTGAGACATACAGTAGGGTACACTATCCTGGTGTTGAGATATACAGTAGGGTACACTATCCTGGTGTTGAGACATACATTAGGGTACACTATCCTGGTGTTGAGACATACAGTAGGTTACACTATCCTGGTGTTGAGTAATACAGTAGGGTACACTATCCTGGTGTTGAGATATACAGTAGGGTACACTATCCTGGTGTTGAGATATACAGTAGGGTACACTATCCTGGTGTTGAGACATACAGTAGGGTACACTATCCTGGTGTTGAGTCATACAGTAGGGTACACTATCCTGGTGTTGAGATATACAGTAGGGTATCCTGGTGTTGAGTCATACAGTAGGGTACACTATCCTGGTGTTGAGATATACAGTAGGGTACACTATCCTGGTGTTGAGACATACAGTAGGGTACACTATCCTGGTGTTGAGACATACAGTAGGGTACACTATCCTGGTGTTGAGTCATACAGTAGGGTACACTATCCTGGTGTTGAGATATACAGTAGGGTACACTATCCTGGTGTTGAGACATACAGTAGGGTACACTATCCTGGTGTTGAGATATACAGTAGGGTACACTATCCTGGTGTTGAGACATACAGTAGGGTACACTATCCTGGTGTTGAGTATACAGTAGGGTACACTATCCTGGTGTTGAGACATACAGTAGGGTACACTATCCTGGTGTTGAGACATACAGTAGGGTACACTATCCTGGTGTTGAGATATACAGTAGGGTACACTATCCTGGTGTTGAGACATACAGTAGGGTACACTATCCTGGTGTTGAGTCATACAGTAGGGTACACTATCCTGGTGTTGAGATATACAGTAGGGTACACTATCCTGGTGTTGAGACATACAGTAGGGGGTGTTGAGTCATACAGTAGGGTCCTGGTGTTGAGATATACAGTAGGGTACACTATCCTGGTGTTGAGACATACAGTAGGGTACACTATCCTGGTGTTGAGATATACAGTAGGGTACACTATCCTGGTGTTGAGACATACAGTAGGGTACACTATCCTGGTGTTGAGACATACAGTAGGGTACACTATCCTGGTGTTGAGATATACAGTAGGGTACACTATCCTGGTGTTGAGACATACAGTAGGGTACACTATCCTGGTGTTGAGTCATACAGTAGGGTACACTATCCTGGTGTTGAGATATACAGTAGGGTACACTATCCTGGTGTTGAGACATACAGTAGGGTACACTATCCTGGTGTTGAGATATACAGTAGGGTACACTATCCTGGTGTTGAGATATACAGTAGGGTACACTATCCTGGTGTTGAGACATACAGTAGGGTACACTATCCTGGTGTTGAGACATACAGTAGGGTACACTATCCTGGTGTTGAGATATACAGTAGGGTACACTATCCTGGTGTTGAGATATACAGTAGGGTACACTATCCTGGTGTTGAGATATACAGTAGGGTACACTATCCTGGTGTTGAGATATACAGTAGGGTACACTATCCTGGTGTTGAGTCATACAGTAGGGTACACTATCCTGGTGTTGAGATATACAGTAGGGTACACTATCCTGGTGTTGAGACATACAGTAGGGTACACTATCCTGGTGTTGAGACATACAGTAGGGTACACTATCCTGGTGTTGAGACATACAGTAGGGTACACTATCCTGGTGTTGAGATATACAGTAGGGTACACTATCCTGGTGTTGAGATATACAGTAGACATACAGTAGGGTACACTATCCTGGTGTTGAGTCATACAGTAGGGTACACTATCCTGGTGTTGAGATATACAGTAGGGTACACTATCCTGGTGTTGAGATATACAGTAGGGTACACTATCCTGGTGTTGAGACATACAGTAGGGTACACTATCCTGGTGTTGAGATATACAGTAGGGTACACTATCCTGGTGTTGAGATATACAGTAGGGTACACTATCCTGGTGTTGAGACATACAGTAGGGTACACTATCCTGGTGTTGAGATATACAGTAGGGTACACTATCCTGGTGTTGAGATATACAGTAGGGTACACTATCCTGGTGTTGGGATATACACTATCCTGGTGTTGAGATATACAGTAGGGTACACTATCCTGGTGTTGAGTCATACAGTAGGGTACACTATCCTGGTGTTGAGATCATACAGTAGGGTACACTATCCTGGTGTTGAGATATACAGTAGGGTACACTATCCTGGTGTTGAGACATACAGTAGGGTACACTATCCTGGTGTTGAGATATACAGTAGGTACACTATCCTGGTGTTGAGTCATACAGTAGGGGTACACTATCCTGGTGTTGAGATATACAGTAGGGTACACTATCCTGGTGTTGAGACATACAGTAGGGTACACTATCCTGGTGTTGAGATATACAGTAGGGTACACTATCCTGGTGTTGAGATATACAGTAGGGTACACTATCCTGGTGTTGAGTCATACAGTAGGGTACACTATCCTGGTGTTGAGACATACAGTAGGGTACACTATCCTGGTGTTGAGATATACAGTAGGTACACTATCCTGGTGTTGAGATCATACAGTAGGTTACACTATCCTGGTGTTGAGACATACAGTAGGGTACACTATCCTGGTGTTGAGTCATACAGTAGGGTACACTATCCTGGTGTTGAGTCATACAGTAGGGTACACTATCCTGGTGTTGAGATATACAGTAGGGTACACTATCCTGGTGTTGAGAGACATACAGTAGGGTACACTATCCTGTGTTGAGATATACAGGGGTACACTATCCTGGTGTTGAGATACAGTAGGGTACAGTATCCTGGTGTACACTATCCTGGTGTTGAGATATACAGTAGGGTACACTATCCTGGTGTTGAGATCATACAGTAGGGTACACTATCCTGGTGTTGAGTCATACAGTAGGGTACACTATCCTGGTGTTGAGTCATACAGTAGGGTACACTATCCTGGTGTTGAGATATACAGTAGGGTACACTATCCTGGTGTTGAGATATACAGTAGGGTACACTATCCTGGTGTTGAGACATACAGTAGGGTACACTATCCTGGTGTTGAGACATACAGTAGGGTACACTATCCTGGTGTTGAGACATACAGTAGGGTACACTATCCTGGTGTTGAGACATACAGTAGGGTACACTATCCTGGTGTTGAGATATACAGTAGGGTACACTATCCTGGTGTTGAGACATACAGTAGGGTACACTATCCTGGTGTTGAGTCATACAGTAGGGTACACTATCCTGGTGTTGAGACATACAGTAGGGTACACTATCCTGGTGTTGAGATATACAGTAGGGTACACTATCCTGGTGTTGAGACAGTAGGGTACATATCCTGGTGTTGAGATATACAGTAGGGTACACTATCCTGGTGTTGAGTCATACAGTAGGGTACACTATCCTGGTGTTGAGATATACAGTAGGGTACACTATCCTGGTGTTGAGATATACAGTAGGGTACACTATCCTGGTGTTGAGATATACAGTAGGGTACACTATCCTGGTGTTGAGATATACAGTAGGGTACACTATCCTGGTGTTGAGTCATACAGTAGGGTACAGGTGTTGAGTAATACAGTAGGGTACACTATCCTGGTGTTGAGATATACAGTAGGGTACACTATCCTGGTGTTGAGATATACAGTAGGGTACACTATCCTGGTGTTGAGATATACAGTAGGGTACACTATCCTGGTGTTGAGTCATACAGTAGGGTACACTATCCTGGTGTTGAGTCATACAGTAGGGTACACTATCCTGGTGTTGAGATATACAGTAGGGTACACTATCCTGGTGTTGAGAGATACAGTAGGGTACACTATCCTGGTGTTGAGATATACAGTAGGGTACACTATCCTGGTGTTGAGGTAGGGTACACTATCCTGGTGTTGAGTCATACAGTAGGGTACACTATCCTGGTGTTGAGATATACAGTAGGGTACACTATCCTGGTGTTGAGATATACAGTAGGGTACACTATCCTGGTGTTGAGATATACAGTAGGTTACACTATCCTGGTGTTGAGATATACAGTAGGGTACACTATCCTGGTGTTGAGATATACAGTAGGGTACACTATCCTGGTGTTGAGATATACAGTAGGGTACACTATCCTGGTGTTGAGATCCTGGTGTTGAGTCATACAGTAGGGTACACTATCCTGGTGTTGAGATATACAGTAGGGTACACTATCCTGGTGTTGAGTCATACAGTAGGGTACACTATCCTGGTGTTGAGATATACAGTAGGGTACACTATCCTGGTGTTGAGATATACAGTAGGGTACACTATCCTGGTGTTGAGATATACAGTAGGGTACACTATCCTGGTGTTGAGATATACAGTAGGGTACACTATCCTGGTGTTGAGTATACAGTAGGGTGACACTATCCTGGTGTTGAGATATACAGTAGGGTACACTATCCTTGTGTTGAGATATACAGTAGGGTACACTATCCTGGTGTTGAGTCATACAGTAGGGTACACTATCCTGGTGTTGAGATATACAGTAGGGTACACTATCCTGGTGTTGAGACATACAGTAGGGTACACTATCCTGGTGTTGAGTCATACAGTAGGGTACACTATCCTGGTGTTGAGATATACAGTAGGGTACACTATCCTGGTGTTGAGACATACAGTAGGGTACACTATACAGTAGGGTACACTATCCTGGTGTTGAGATATACAGTAGGGTACACTATCCTGGTGTTGAGACATACAGTAGGGTACACTATCCTGGTGTTGAGATATACAGTAGGGTACACTATCCTGGTGTTGAGATATACAGTAGGGTACACTATCCTGGTGTTGAGACATACAGTAGGGTACACTATCCTGGTGTTGAGTCATACAGTAGGGTACACTATCCTGGTGTTGAGTCATACAGTAGGGTACACTATCCTGGTGTATCCTGGTGTTGAGATATACAGTAGGGTACACTATCCTGGTGTTGAGATATACAGTAGGGTACACTATCCTGGTGTTGAGATATACAGTAGGGTACACTATCCTGGTGTTGAGACATACAGTAGGGTACACTATCCTGGTGTTGAGATATACAGTAGGGTACACTATCCTGGTGTTGAGACATACAGTAGGGTACACTATCCTGGTGTTGAGATATACAGTAGGGTACACTATCCTGGTGTTGAGATATACAGTAGGGTACACTATCCTGGTGTTGAGTCATACAGTAGGGTACACTATCCTGGTGTTGAGATATACAGTAGGGTACACTATCCTGGTGTTGAGGGCACATACAGTAGGGTACACTATCCTGGTGTTGAGATATACAGTAGGGTACACTATCCTGGTGTTGAGATACACTATCCTGGTGTTGAGATATACAGTAGGGTACACTATCCTGGTGTTGAGATATACAGTAGGGTACACTATCCTGGTGTTGAGATATACAGTAGGGTACACTATCCTGGTGTTGAGACATACAGTAGGGTACACTATCCTGGTGTTGAGATATAGGGTACACTATCCTGGTGTTGAGTCATACAGTAGGGTACACTATCCTGGTGTTGAGATATACAGTAGGGTACACTATCCTGGTGTTGAGACATACAGTAGGGTACACTATCCTGGTGTTGAGATATACAGTAGGGTACACTATCCTGGTGTTGAGATATACAGTAGGGTACACTATCCTGGTGTAGAGACATACAGTAGGGTACACTATCCTGGTGTTGAGACATACAGTAGGTGTTGAGATATACAGTAGGGTACACTATCCTGGTGTTGAGACATACAGTAGGGTACACTATCCTGGTGTTGAGTCATAAAGTAGGGTACACTATCCTGGTGTTGAGTCATACAGTAGGGTACACTATCCTGGTGTTGAGTCATACAGTAGGGTACACTATCCTGGTGTTGAGATATACAGTAGGGTACACTATCCTGGTGTTGAGATATACAGTAGGGTACACTATCCTGGTGTTGAGATATACAGTAGGGTACACTATCCTGGTGTTGAGTCATACAGTAGGGTACAATATCCTGGTGTTGAGTAATACAGTAGGGTACACTATCCTGGTGTTGAGATATACAGTAGGGTACACTATCCTGGTGTTGAGATATACAGTAGTGTACACTATCCTGGTGTTGAGATATACAGTAGGGTACACTATCCTGGTGTTGAGTCATACAGTAGGGTACACTATCCTGGTGTTGAGTCATACAGTAGGGTACACTATCCTGGTGTTGAGATCATACAGTAGGTACACTATCCTGGTGTTGAGATATACAGTAGGGTACACTATCCTGGTGTTGAGATATACAGTAGGGTACACTATCCTGGTGTTGAGATATACAGTAGGGTACACTATCCTGGTGTTGAGATATACAGTAGGGTACACTATCCTGGTGTTGAGATATACAGTAGGGTACACTATCCTGGTGTTGAGTCATACAGTAGGGTACACTATCCTGGTGTTGAGATATACAGTAGGGTACACTATCCTGGTGTTGAGATATACAGTAGGGTACACTATCCTGGTGTTGAGATCATACAGTAGGGTACACTATCCTGGTGTTGAGTCATACAGTAGGGTACACTATCCTGGTGTTGAGATATACAGTAGGGTACACTATCCTGGTGTTGAGATATACAGTAGGGTACACTATCCTGGTGTTGAGATATACAGTAGGGTACACTATCCTGGTGTTGAGATATACAGTAGGGTACACTATCCTGGTGTTGAGATCATACAGTAGGGTACACTATCCTGGTGTTGAGTAATACAGTACACTATCCTGGTGTTGAGATATACAGTAGGGTACACTATCCTGGTGTTGAGATATACAGTAGGGTACACTATCCTGGTGTTGAGATATACAGTAGGGTACACTATCCTGGTGTTGAGACATACAGTAGGGTACACTATCCTGGTGTTGAGTATACAGTAGGGTACACTATCCTGGTGTTGAGATATACAGTAGGGTACACTATCCTGGTGTTGAGATATACAGTAGGGTACACTATCCTGGTGTTGAGATATACAGTAGGGTACACTATCCTGGTGTTGAGATATACAGTAGGGTACACTATCCTGGTGTTGAGTAAGGTATACTGGTGTTGAGATATACAGTAGTACACTATCCTGGTGTTGAGATATACAGTAGGGTACACTATCCTGGTGTTGAGATCATACAGTAGGGTACACTATCCTGGTGTTGAGATATACAGTAGGGTACACTATCCTGGTGTTGAGATATACAGTAGGGTACACTATCCTGGTGTTGAGTATACAGTAGGGTGGTGTTGAGATATACAGTAGGGTACACTATCCTGGTGTTGAGTCATACAGTAGGGTACACTATCCTGGTGTTGAGACATACAGTAGGGTACACTATCCTGGTGTTGAGTCATACAGTAGGGTACACTATCCTGGTGTTGAGACATACAGTAGGGTACACTATCCTGGTGTTGAGTCATACAGTAGGGTACACTACAGTAGGGTACACTATCCTGGTGTTGAGATATACAGTAGGGTACACTATCCTGGTGTTGAGACATACAGTAGGGTACACTATCCTGGTGTTGAGATATACAGTAGGGTACACTATCCTGGTGTTGAGATATACAGTAGGGTACACTATCCTGGTGTTGAGTCATACAGTAGGGTACACTATCCTGGTGTTGAGATATACAGTAGGCTACACTATCCTGGTGTTGAGTCATACAGTAGGGTACACTATCCTGGTGTTGAGACATACAGTAGGGTACACTATCCTGGTGTTGAGACATACAGTAGGGTACACTATCCTGGTGTTGAGACATACAGTAGGGTACACTATCCTGGTGTTGAGATATACAGTAGGGTACACTATCCTGGTGTTGAGACATACAGTAGGGTACACTATCCTGGTGTTGAGACATACAGTAGGGTACACTATCCTGGTGTTGAGATATACAGTAGGGTACACTATCCTGGTGTTGAGACATACAGTAGGGTACACTATCCTGGTGTTGAGACATACATAGGCACAGTAGGGTACACTATCCTGGTGTTGAGACATACAGTAGGGTACACTATCCTGGTGTTGAGACATACAGTAGGGTACACTATCCTGGTGTTGAGTATACAGTAGGGTACACTATCCTGGTGTTGAGATATACAGTAGGGTACACTATCCTGGTGTTGAGACATACAGTAGGGTACACTATCCTGGTGTTGAGTCATACAGTAGGGTACACTATCCTGGTGTTGAGTCATACAGTAGGGTACACTATCCTGGTGTTGAGACATACAGTAGGGTACACTATCCTGGTGTTGAGATATACAGTAGGGTACACTATCCTGGTGTTGAGACATACAGTAGGGTACACTATCCTGGTGTTGAGTCATACAGTAGGCTACACTATCCTGGTGTTGAGATATACAGTAGGGTACACTATCCTGGTGTTGAGATATACAGTAGGGTACACTATCCTGGTGTTGAGACATACAGTAGGGTACACTATCCTGGTGTTGAGATATACAGTAGGGTACACTATCCTGGTGTTGAGTCATACAGTAGGGTACACTATCCTGGTGTTGAGTCATACAGTAGGGTACACTATCCTGGTGTTGAGATATACAGTAGGGTACACTATCCTGGTGTTGAGATATACAGTAGGGTACACTATCCTGGTGTTGAGATATACAGTAGGGTACACTATCCTGGTGTTGAGTCATACAGTAGGGTACACTATCCTGGTGTTGAGATTACAGTAGGGTCACTATCCTGGTGTTGAGTATACAGTAGGGTACACTATCCTGGTGTTGAGACATACAGTAGGGTACACTATCCTGGTGTTGAGAATACAGTAGGGTACACTATCCTGGTGTTGAGATATACAGTAGGGTACACTATCCTGGTGTTGAGACATACAGTAGGGTACACTATCCTGGTGTTGAGTCATACAGTAGGGTACACTATCCTGGTGTTGAGATCATACAGTAGGGACACTATCCTGGTGTTGAGATATACAGTAGGGTACACTATCCTGGTGTTGAGATATACAGTAGGGTACACTATCCTGGTGTTGAGATATACAGTAGGTACACTATCCTGGTGTTGAGATATACAGTAGGGTACACTATCCTGGTGTTGAGATCATACAGTAGGGTACACTATCCTGGTGTTGAGATATACAGTAGGGTACACTATCCTGGTGTTGAGATATACAGTAGGGTACACTATCCTGGTGTTGAGACATACAGTAGGGTACACTATCCTGGTGTTGAGTCATACAGTAGGGTACACTATCCTGGTGTTGAGATATACAGTAGGGTACACTATCCTGGTGTTGAGATATACAGTAGGGTACACTATCCTGGTGTTGAGATATACAGTAGGGTACACTATCCTGGTGTTGAGATATACAGTAGGGTACACTATCCTGGTGTTGAGTCATACAGTAGGGTACACTATCCTGGTGTTGAGATATACAGTAGGGTACACTATCCTGGTGTTGAGATATACAGTAGGGTACACTATCCTGGTGTTGAGTCATACAGTAGGGTACACTATCCTGGTGTTGAGATATACAGTAGGGTACACTATCCTGGTGTTGAGACATACAGTAGGGTACACTATCCTGGTGTTGAGATATACAGTAGGGTACACTATCCTGGTGTTGAGATATACAGTAGGGTACACTATCCTGGTGTTGAGATATACAGTAGGGTACACTATCCTGGTGTTGAGATATACAGTAGGGTACACTATCCTGGTGTTGAGTCATACAGTAGGGTACACTATCCTGGTGTTGAGATATACAGTAGGGTACACTATCCTGGTGTTGAGATATACAGTAGGGTACACTATCCTGGTGTTGAGATATACAGTAGGGTACACTATCCTGGTGTTGAGTCATACAGTAGGGTACACTATCCTGGTGTTGAGATATACAGTAGGGTACACTATCCTGGTGTTGAGATATACAGTAGGGTACACTATCCTGGTGTTGAGTCATACAGTAGGGTACACTATCCTGGTGTTGAGAATACAGTAGGGTACACTATCCTGGTGTTGAGATATACAGTAGGGTACACTATCCTGGTGTTGAGATATACAGTAGGGTACACTATCCTGGTGTTGAGTATACAGTAGGGTACACTATCCTGGTGTTGAGTCATACAGTAGGGTACACTATCCTGGGTTGAGTACACTATCCTGGTGTTGAGATATACATACAGTAGAGATACAGTAGGGTACACTATCCTGGTGTTGAGATATACAGTAGGGTACACTATCCTGGTGTTGAGTCATACAGTAGGGTACACTATCCTGGTGTTGAGATATACAGTAGGGTACACTATCCTGGTGTTGAGATATACAGTAGGGTACACTATCCTGGTGTTGAGATATACAGTAGGGTACACTATCCTGGTGTTGAGATATACAGTAGGGTACACTATCCTGGTGTTGAGTCATACAGTAGGGTACAATATCCTGGTGTTGAGTAATACAGTAGGGTACACTATCCTGGTGTTGAGATATACAGTAGGGTACACTATCCTGGTGTTGAGATATACAGTAGTGTACACTATCCTGGTGTTGAGATATACAGTAGGGTACACTATCCTGGTGTTGAGTCATACAGTAGGGTACACTATCCTGGTGTTGAGTCATACAGTAGGGTACACTATCCTGGTGTTGAGATATACAGTAGGGTACACTATCCTGGTGTTGAGAGATACAGTAGGGTACACTATCCTGGTGTTGAGATATACAGTAGGGTACACTATCCTGGTGTTGAGATATACAGTAGGGTACACTATCCTGGTGTTGACTCATACAGTAAGGTACAATATACTGGTGTTGAGATATACAGTAGAGTACACTATCCTGGTGTTGAGATATACAGTAGGGTACACTATCCTGGTGTTGAGTCATACAGTAGGTTACACTATCCTGGTGTTGAGATATACAGTAGGGTACACTATCCTGGTGTTGAGATATACAGTAGGGTACACTATCCTGGTGTTGAGTCATACAGTAGGGTACACTATCCTGGTGTTGAGATATACACACTATCCTGGTGTTGAGTCATACAGTAGGGTACACTATCCTGGTGTTGAGACATACAGTAGGGTTCACTATCCTGGTGTTGAGTCATACAGTAGGGTACACTATCCTGGTGTTGAGACATACAGTAGGGTACACTATCCTGGTGTTGAGTCATACAGTAGGGTACACTATCCTGGTGTTGAGATATACAGTAGGGTACACTATCCTGGTGTTGAGATATACAGTAGGGTACACTATCCTGGTGTTGAGATATACAGTAGGGTGACACTATCCTGGTGTTGAGATATACAGTAGGGTACACTATCCTTGTGTTGAGATATACAGTAGGGTACACTATCCTGGTGTTGAGTCATACAGTAGGGTACACTATCCTGGTGTTGAGATATACAGTAGGGTACACTATCCTGGTGTTGAGTCATACAGTAGGGTACACTATCCTGGTGTTGAGTCATACAGTAGGGTACACTATCCTGGTGTTGAGATATACAGTAGGGTACACTATCCTGGTGTTGAGACATACAGTAGGGTACACTATCCTGGTGTTGAGATATACAGTAGGGTACACTATCCTGGTGTTGAGATATACAGTAGGGTACACTATCCTGGTGTAGAGACATACAGTAGGGTACACTATCCTGGTGTTGAGTAATACAGTAGGGTACACTATCCTGGTGTTGAGATATACAGTAGGGTACACTATCCTGGTGTTGAGACATACAGTAGGGTACACTATCCTGGTGTTGAGTCATAAAGTAGGGTACACTATCCTGGTGTTGAGTCATACAGTAGGGTACACTATCCTGGTGTTGAGTCATACAGTAGGGTACACTATCCTGGTGTTGAGATCCACTATCCTGGTGTTGAGATATACAGTAGGGTACACTATCCTGGTGTTGAGATATACAGTAGGGTACACTATCCTGGTGTTGAGATATACAGTAGGGTACACTATCCTGGTGTTGAGTAATACAGTAGGGTACACTATCCTGGTGTTGAGATATACAGTAGGGTACACTATCCTGGTGTTGAGATATACATACAGTAGGGAGATATACAGTAGGGTACACTATCCTGGTGTTGAGTCATACAGTAGGGTACACTATCCTGGTGTTGAGTCATACAGTAGGGTACACTATCCTGGTGTTGAGATATACAGTAGGGTACACTATCCTGGTGTTGAGACATACAGTAGGGTACACTATCCTGGTGTTGAGATATACAGTAGGGTACACTATCCTGGTGTTGAGATATACAGTAGGGTACACTATCCTGGTGTTGAGATATACAGTAGGGTACATATCCTTGTGTTGACAGTAGGGTACACTATCCTGGTGTTGAGACATACAGTAGGGTACACTATCCTGGTGTTGAGATATACAGTAGGGTACACTATCCTGGTGTTGAGTATACAGTAGGGTACACTATCCTGGTGTTGAGATATACAGTAGGGTACACTATCCTGGTGTTGAGATATACAGTAGGGTACACTATCCTGGTGTTGAGACATACAGTAGGGTACACTATCCTGGTGTTGAGATATACAGTAGGGTACACTATCCTGGTGTTGAGATATACAGTAGGGTACACTATCCTGGTGTAGAGACATACAGTAGGGTACACTATCCTGGTGTTGAGTAATACAGTAGGGTACACTATCCTGGTGTTGAGATATACAGTACACTATCCTGGTGTTGAGACATACAGTAGGGTACACTATCCTGGTGTTGAGTCATACAGTAGGGTACACTATCCTGGTGTTGAGTCATACAGTAGGGTACACTATCCTGGTGTTGAGTCATACAGTAGGGTACACTATCCTGGTGTTGAGATCATACAGTAGGGTACACTATCCTGGTGTTGAGATATACAGTAGGGTACACTATCCTGGTGTTGAGATATACAGTAGGGTACACTATCCTGGTGTTGAGATCATACAGTAGGGTACAATATCCTGGTGTTGAGTCATACAGTAGGGTACACTATCCTGGTGTTGAGATATACAGTAGGGTACACTATCCTGGTGTTGAGATATACAGTAGGGTGTTGAGATATACAGTAGGGTACACTATCCTGGTGTTGAGTCATACAGTAGGGTACACTATCCTGGTGTTGAGTCATACAGTAGGGTACACTATCCTGGTGTTGAGATATACAGTAGGGTACACTATCCTGGTGTTGAGATATACAGTAGGGTACACTATCCTGGTGTTGAGATATACAGTAGGGTACACTATCCTGGTGTTGAGTATACAGTAGGGTATATATCCTGGTGTTGAGATATACAGTAGGGTACACTATCCTGGTGTTGAGATATACAGTAGGGTACACTATCCTGGTGTTGAGATACAGTAGGGTACACTATCCTGGTGTTGAGATATACAGTAGGGTACACTATCCTGGTGTTGAGATATACAGTAGGGTACACTATCCTGGTGTTGAGATATACAGTAGGGTACACTATCCTGGTGTTGAGATATACAGTAGGGTACACTATCCTGGTGTTGAGATATACAGTAGGGTACACTATCCTGGTGTTGAGTCATACAGTAGGGTACAATATCCTGGTGTTGAGTAATACAGTAGGGTACACTATCCTGGTGTTGAGATATACAGTAGGGTACACTATCCTGGTGTTGAGATATACAGTAGTGTACACTATCCTGGTGTTGAGATATCCTGGTGTTGAGTCATACAGTAGGGTACACTATCCTGGTGTTGAGTCATACAGTAGGGTACACTATCCTGGTGTTGAGATATACAGTAGGGTACACTATCCTGGTGTTGAGATATACAGTAGGGTACACTATCCTGGTGTTGAGATATACAGTAGGGTACACTATCCTGGTGTTGAGTCATACAGTAGGGTACACTATCCTGGTGTTGAGTCATACAGTAGGGTACACTATCCTGGTGTTGAGATATACAGTAGGGTACACTATCCTGGTGTTGAGAGATACAGTAGGGTACACTATCCTGGTGTTGAGATATACAGTAGGGTACACTATCCTGGTGTTGAGTCATACAGTAGGGTGTTGGGTACACTATCCTGGTGTTGAGTCATACAGTAGGGTACACTATCCTGGTGTTGAGATATACAGTAGGGTACACTATCCTGGTGTTGAGATATACAGTAGGGTACACTATCCTGGTGTTGAGATATACAGTAGGGTACACTATCCTGGTGTTGAGATATACAGTAGGGTACACTATCCTGGTGTTGAGTCATACAGTAGGGTACAATATCCTGGTGTTGAGATATACAGTAGGGTACACTATCCTGGTGTTGAGTATACAGTAGGGTACACTATCCTGGTGTTGAGATATACAGTAGGGTACACTATCCTGGTGTTGAGATATACAGTAGGGTACACTATCCTGGTGTTGAGATATACAGTAGGGTACACTATCCTGGTGTTGAGTCATACAGTAGGGTACACTATCCTGGTGTTGAGTCATACAGTAGGGTACACTATCCTGGTGTTGTAGGGTACACTATCCTGGTGTTGAGATATACAGTAGGGTACACTATCCTGGTGTTGAGATATACAGTAGGGTACACTATCCTGGTGTTGAGACATACAGTAGGGTACACTATCCTGGTGTTGAGACATACAGTAGGGTACACTATCCTGGTGTTGAGATCATACAGTACACTATCCTGTGTTGAGATATACAGGTACACTATCCTGGTGTTGAGACATACAGTAGGGTACACTATCCTGGTGTTGAGATATACAGTAGGGTACACTATCCTGGTGTTGAGACATACAGTAGGGGTACATCCTATCCTATCCTGGTGTTGAGACATACAGTAGGGTACACTATCCTGGTGTTGAGACATACAGTAGGGTACACTATCCTGGTGTTGAGACATACAGTAGGGTACACTATCCTGGTGTTGAGACATACAGTAGGGTACACTATCCTGGTGTTGAGACAGTAGGGTACACTATCCTGGTGTTGAGATATACAGTAGGGTACACTATCCTGGTGTTGAGATATACAGTAGGGTACACTATCCTGGTGTTGAGACATACAGTAGGGTACACTATCCTGGTGTTGAGACATACAGTAGGGTACACTATCCTGGTGTTGAGACATACAGTAGGGTACACTATCCTGGTGTTGAGTTGAGGGTACACTATCCTGGTGTTGAGACATACAGTAGGGTACACTATCCTGGTGTTGAGTAATACAGTAGGGTACACTATCCTGGTGTTGAGATATACAGTAGGGTACAGTATCCTGGTGTTGAGATATACAGTAGTGTACACTATCCTGGTGTTGAGATATACAGTAGGGTACACTATCCTGGTGTTGAGTCATACAGTAGGGTACACTATCCTGGTGTTGAGTCATACAGTAGGGTACACTATCCTGGTGTTGAGATATACAGTAGGGTACACTATCCTGGTGTTGAGAGATACAGTAGGGTACACTATCCTGGTGTTGAGATATACAGTAGGGTACACTATCCTGGTGTTGAGATATACAGTAGGGTACACTATCCTGGTGTTGACTCATACAGTAAGGTACAATATACTGGTGTTGAGATATACAGTAGAGTACACTATCCTGGTGTTGTGATATACAGTAGGGTACACTATCCTGGTGTTGAGTCATACAGTAGGTTACACTATCCTGGTGTTGAGATATACAGTAGGGTACACTATCCTGGTGTTGAGTCATACAGTAGGATACACTATCCTGGTGTTGAGACATACAGTAGGGTACACTATCCTGGTGTTGAGTCATACAGTAGGGTACACTATCCTGGTGTTGAGACATACAGTAGGGTACACTATCCTGGTGTTGAGTCATACAGTAGGGTACACTATCCTGGTGTTGAGATATACAGTAGGGTACACTGGTGTTGAGATATACAGTAGGGTACACTATCCTGGTGTTGAGATATACAGTAGGGTACACTATCCTGGTGTTGAGATATACAGTAGGGTGACACTATCCTGGTGTTGAGATATACAGTAGGGTACACTATCCTTGTGTTGAGATATACAGTAGGGTACACTATCCTGGTGTTGAGTCATACAGTAGGGTACACTATCCTGGTGTTGAGATATACAGTAGGGTACACTATCCTGGTGTTGAGTCATACAGTAGGGTACACTATCCTGGTGTTGAGTCATACAGTAGGGTACACTATCCTGGTGTTGAGATATACAGTAGGGTACACTATCCTGGTGTTGAGACATACAGTAGGGTACACTATCCTGGTGTTGAGATATACAGTAGGGTACACTATCCTGGTGTTGAGATATACAGTAGGGTACACTATCCTGGTGTTGAGATATACAGTAGGGTACACTATCCTGGTGTTGAGATATACAGTAGAGTACACTATCCTGGTGTTGAGTCATACAGTAAGGTACACTATCCTGGTGTTGAGATATACAGTAGAGTACACTATCCTGGTGTTGAGATATACAGTAGGGTACACTATCCTGGTGTTGAGATATACAGTAGGGTACACTATCCTGGTGTTGAGTCATACAGTAGGGTACACTATCCTGGTGTTGAGATATACAGTAGGGTACACTATCCTGGTGTTGAGATATACAGTAGGGTACACTATCCTGGTGTTGAGTCATACAGTAGGGTACACTATCCTGGTGTTGAGATATACAGTAGGGTACACTATCCTGGTGTTGAGTCATACAGTAGGGTACACTATCCTGGTGTTGAGATATACAGTAGGGTACACTATCCAGGTGTTGAGTCATACAGTAGGGTGCACTATCCTGGTGTTGAGACATACAGTAGGGTACACTATCCTGGTGTTGAGACATACAGTAGGGTACACTATCCTGGTGTTGAGTCATACAGTAGGGTGCACTATCCTGGTGTTGAGACATACAGTAGGGTACACTATCCTGGTGTTGAGACATACAGTAGGGTACACAATCCTGGTGTTGAGACATACAGTAGGGTACACTATCCTGGTGTTGAGTCATACAGTAGGGTACACTATCCTGGTGTTGAGATATACAGTAGGGTACACTATCCTGGTGTTGAGATATACAGTAGGGTACACTATCCTGGTGTTGAGACATACAGTAGGGTACACTATCCTGGTGTTGAGATATACAGTAGGGTACACTATCCTGGTGTTGAGACATACAGTATGGTACACTATCCTGGTGTTGAGTCATACAGTAGGGTACACTATCCTGGTGTTGAGACATACAGTAGGGTACACTATCCTGGTGTTGAGATATACAGTAGGGTACACTATCCTGGTGTAGAGACATACAGTAGGGTACACTATCCTGGTGTTGAGATATACAGTAGGGTACACTATCCTGGTGTTGAGATATACAGTAGGGTACACTATCCTGGTGTTGAGATATACAGTAGGGTACACTATCCTGGTGTTGAGATATACAGTAGGGTACACTATCCTGGTGTTGAGATATACAGTAGGGTACACTATCCTGGTGTTGAGATATACAGTAGGGTACACTATCCTGGTGTTGAGATATACAGTAGGGTACACTATCCTGGTGTTGAGATATACAGTAGGGTACAGTATCCTGGTGTTGAGATATACAGTAGGGTACACTATCCTGGTGGCTTTTCACAGCTACAGTCACATTTTCTTATGTCCCCTTTATAAATCACCTGTTTTTTTATTTTTATTTCATATGGTCTCTAACCTTGACGACTAGGACAAAGAGAAGTAGTCCCTCCCGCATCATCACCCTAATGAGAGTTTGGGGGAGAAGCATCGCCTAAGGTGAAGGCCTCCTTTTTTTTTTACCAGCCTCGAAGGGAGGTGCTTCATTTCCCGATGTGCTTTAAATGAAATAAATTAATGAACCTTTTATAGCTGGGCTATTCGACCTGGGAAAAGCTTCATGTAAGTTTGAGAGAAGTCACCCTGGCTTGCAGTCACCCTCCTCAAACTAAACATGCACACTGAATATAAATTATACATGCATGTATGTAAATGCAAGCTCAATGATGGGGAAAATACATAACCTTTGACTTCTTCACATTCCGTCACCCCCTCCTCCTCATTTCGTCATTCCCTCCTCCTCATTCCGTTACCCCCTCCTCCTCATTCCGTCACCCCCTCCTCCTCATTCCGTCATCCCCTCCTCCTCATTCCGTCATCCCCTCCTCCTCATTCCGTCATCCCCTCCTCCTCATTCCGTCACCCCCTCCTCCTCATTCCTTCACCCCCTCCTCCTCATTCCGTCACCCCCTCCTCCTCATTCCGTCACCCCCTCCTCCTCATTCCGTCATCCCCTCCTCATTCCGTCACCCCCTCCTCCTCATTCCGTCACCCCCTCCTCCTCATTCCGTCATCCCCTCCTCCTCATTCAGTCACCCCCTCCTCCTCATTCCGTCATCCCCTCCTCCTCATTCCGTCATCCCCTCCTCCTCATTCCGTCATCCCCTCCTCCTCATTCCGTCATCCCCTCCTCCTCATTCCGTCACCCCTCCTCCTCATTCCGTCATCCCCTCCTCCTCATTCCGTCATCCCCTCCTCCTCATTCCGTCATCCCCTCCTCCTCATTCCGTCACCCCCTCCTCCTCATTCTGTCACCCCCTCCTCCACATTCCGTCACCCCCACCTCCTCATTCTGTCACCCCCTCCTCCACATTCCGTCACCCCCTCCTCATTTTCTTACCCTCTCCTCATTCTGTTACCTCCTCCTCATACTGTTTCCCTTTCCAGGCTGCCTAGATCCATAGATGTCCCTGAGAAAGTGCTGACTTAAGACAAAATGCTAAATAAATGGAGATGGAAGAATAGGAAACAACACAATGGCCACCTGCTCCATACACTGTATAAATGTAAATACATTTGTCTGATGACTTGTAAACATTCGGCTTGACTTCCATTTATATCTGTCAGAAATGCCTGTCAACTTCAAACGCCTCCTATTTCTGTAGATAGTTCATAATACGCTAACAGTATTATGATATAACTGTGTGGGAGTTACTCGGCTCTATTGAAACTCCAGAGCTCTGCCTTTACCAGGTCACTCAGGTGTATGGAATAGGAATTCAGGTTAGCAATTGGGACCTTACAGTTAGTTGTGTGTTGAGTGTTTTGGCAGAGGGAGAGATATAGAAGGATAAGGACGTGTTAATCCCATTGTACAAGGAGATACAGTACCAGTAAGAAGTGAGACATATGACATGAAGAATGAGAAATATAACATAGATTAGCAGCATAGAAACCATTGTGAGTTAATCACAAACACTACAACTTTCACTTCAAGTTTGACACATGATAAAAAAAAAACATTTTTTAACCAATGTTTAGAAACGGTATAATCTTTTCAAATTATATCATAAAAAAGACTGGTGGAGTTGTCACACATGCAGCTAACAAAACTATATGGAAATATCTGCTCTATCCAAAATTACAACTAATTGCAGCATTACCGCAAAAAATGGAAGGGGCAAGCGGAAGGAGGAGAAAGTAAGGAACTTGTCTGTCGGCCGTGTTTTAAAGGCCAAAATTGGTTAAAGAAAATTGTGATAAATAAAAAAATATACCAGTTTGATTTAATGACTAAAGAATTGACAGCTGTGCCATACAGATTGCATAACAGTTGGGAAGAGATTTTTGATGTACCGATTCCATGGCACATGGTTCATGAACTGACACCTAAAACAACGCCGGATTCAAAATTGAGTTTTTCAATTTAAATTATACAAAAATCTTGCAACCAATAGAATGTTATATATATGGAGGCAACAACCATCCCAGCTCTGCAGATTTTGCTGCGAAGAGACAGAATCATTAGATCATTCGTTTTGGTACTGTCCTTAACTAGCTTGTTTTTGGTCGCAGGTTCAGGAATGGCTGAAGAATTTACCTTGAGCTAACTCTGCAAATAGCACTACTGAGTGATTTAAAAAGTCAGTCAACGATCAATTATATAACAATACTAGCAAAAATGTTTATGTTTAATTTACAATCTGTAGAAACTTTGAGAATAGAAAGGTTCAGAACATTTGTGAAACACAACAGCACAGTCGAAAAAAGATATGGAAATTGAAATCAAAACGGGATGGTCTTCAGAGATAGATGAGAGGGGTTGAGGGATTGGACTAAAAACAAACCTAAGATAACTCATGTAATATATACTGTGTCTGTAAAATATCTATATAGTATGTATAAGCTGGAAGTAGAAGCCTAAGTGTTGTTGTCCATTAGTTACTCCAATTAGGGGAGTGTTGTTAGGGAAAATGATATGAATCTCTGAAGTTGGAGACTTTTATCTCCCTCACCAACTTCAAACATCTGCTATCTGAGCAGCTAACGGATTGCTGCAGCTGTACATAGTCTATCGGTAAATAGCCCACCCAATTTACCTACCTCATCCCCATTCTGTTTATATTTATTTACTTTTCTGCTCTTTTGCACACCAGTATCTCTACCTGTACATGACCATCTGATCATTTATCACTCCAGTGTTAATCTGCAAAATTGTAATTATTCGCCTACCTCCTCATGCCTTTTGCACACAATGCATATAGACTCTCTTTTTTTTCCTTTTTTTTCTACGGTGTTATTGACTTGTTAATTGTTTACTCCATGTGTAACTCTGTGTTGTCTGTTCACAATGCTATGCTTTATCTTGGCCAGGTCGCAGTTGTAAATGAGAACTTGTTCTCAACTAGCCTACCTGGTTAAATAAAGGTGAAAAAATATATATATATATATATACACATACATACATCCACACACAATAGTAATACCAGTGGTAAATCTATAACAGCATGCAACCTGGGTGAGAATGGCATGATACTTTTTGAAGAGATAAGAAAAGGATAACACAGACATGCAAGAGATGAGTGTGCAGATCAGGTGTGGTATCAACGGCGACTTGGGGGCCATCTTACCAGCAAGGCAGACCTTGAGTGACAGAAGGATTAACAGTTCCCATGGCAACAACATCTTCAATTTCCAAGGTCAAAGATTTTCTTTTCTCCCATCCAATTGCCAGTGAGAGTAGAATATTTCCTGTGTAAACTCTGCTCCTTTTAGCTGTGGAAGGAGAAAAGAGATGAAATGGGCAATGCGGCAACAATCCTTTTGCAATATACACTGAGCCTGTTGAAAAACGCAACTGGAACTTGAGGAAAATCAGTGAGCCATTAACAATTCATTCATCTAATAAGCAGAGCCAAGACCCTGTGCCTGAGGGGCAGCTAGCAGCTTATCCATGGGAGATGATATTTGGTGTATACATTCTGCTGCTACAATATCTCCCCGGAGCACAAGTCAAGGGAGCGAGAAAAAAGATTCAAGGCTTACAGCAGCAACCGATGAGCAGCACAGCCCCCCTGCCAAAGGCAATGTTTAGATTTCTCTCAAACTATTGTTGGTTCAACACATTTACACTGAAAATAATGTGAAGCATATACAGATCTGCATGCATTTCTTTCCCCATATATCAGTGAAAAGGATGTGCTGGGGAGGTGTTCGATGTGAGACTTTTAAAGGGCAGGGAATAAGACAGCGTGGTGAGACATATTAAATTAAACAGCCCTCTATTGAGAGAACTAGAGAGAGCAATCCACATAGTGGAAAGGCATTCAATCCACTTCAAAACAGAGCGGACACAGACAGAGACGATATCCTCTATGAATCATGAGGGAACTGTTACTGCTGTGAATTCTAAAAGCAAAGTCTTGCTGCTATACACATTACATTTACAGGCTCTGATCAGCAGTTCCAGACAGAGGGTCAGGTAGCAATAACAATAGGCATTATATTGTGCCGGTATCAGGTATTTATTTACCGGAGTATTAATAGGCCTAATGGGAGATGTTTGAATGAGAGACGTTTGAATGAATATTGTTATTTTAATATTGAGATTGAGTTTATTTTTATAGGAACAGTGCACATTAATCAACATTTCAGTAAAATTGCCGGTTTTAGCCAGCCGGCTAATTTTCAATCGCAGTCCCTGGGCAGGTTATTAAAAACAATTACAATAACAATAACAATGCAGACAAACAATGAGCAGTGAGCACAAGCAGAGCAACATAGGACAAGCAACACGTAGCACGCAGACAGAGCAACATAACACATAAAGCAACAAAACAAAATACAGAAAAGAAACACTTTGTTTCCACACCTCACAAGCTACAGACAACAGACAACATGGAGAGCTGCAATACACAGCTAGGGTCACAAATCTGATTGGCCTTTGGCCATGTATTTATGTTTTTTGTGAAGATGTGATATGTGGTGCAGTTGTGTGTGTCTGATGGCAGTGTGACATGGGAAGCTCTAACAGAGAAAGAAGATTGCCTGCTTTTCCTTAAGGGAACTATACACTCACCTCTCACGGCAGACCTTGTGGATCTGCTACCATGGGTTTGAGTTAACAAAAGTACTAAGTGGAGGGGGAGGCAGGCCATTTAGGAACTTGAATACAAGACATTCGTCAGTGTATTGCACAAGATTTTCCCAACTCAGAAGCTTGTGGTTTCTGAAGATGTAACAGTGTTGATGGCTATTGAGCTTTCTATCAAGCACTTTAGGAGCCTGTTTGTAGACAGACTGAATTGGTTTTAATGTTGTACAGCAAGCTTAGGCCCAACTAGGCAAGCAATATGTTAAGAGGGGGAGTATCATAGCATTGAACTACAGTTTTGCTATCTGTAGTCAAACAATTTGCAATGAATCGGAAATGAGCTAGTTTGAACTTGGTTATTTTAGTTAGATATTACTGGACTGTTGGAGCTAGGAGCACAAGCATTTCGCTACACCCGCAATAACGTTTGCTAAATATGTTTATGCGACCAATAAAATGTGATTGGTGCAGTACATTTCAGAAATAATATATAATATAATCAAATCACATTTTATTTGTGACGTGCGCCGAATACAACAGGTATACCTTACCGTTAAGTGCTTACTACAAGACCATTGTTACAAGTACAGAAATCATACAGAAATCATCACCATATGATGCAAAACGCAGCATCATACAGGTATGATTTCTGTATTCTGAACGTTACATTATCTTGAAAACTTGATTGCTGACAAGAAAAACAATTTGGGACTATGTCAATATCGGACTAATAAAACAAATACCAAACTATTGTTTTGGGTGGAGTTGTCCTTTGAACAACAATGCAAAGTTGAAAAAAAGTAGGGAAAATGCTCTAAATAAACTCTATAAAACACTTTATAAAAACAATAACAAGACTATATACAAGCGGTACAGAGTCAAAGATCAGGGGTATGGATTAGTCAAGGTAATTGAGGTAATATGGACATGAAGGTAGGGGTAAAGTGACTAGGCATACAGTAGATTATAAACTAAAAGTAGCAGCAGCATATGTGAAGAGTGTGAATGAATGTGAATGTACACTATATATTGAAAAATATGTGGGCACCCCTTCAAATTAGTGGATTTGGCTATTTCAGCCACACCCATTGCTGACAGGTGTATAAAATCAAGCACACAGCCATGCAATCTCCATAGACAAACATTGGCAGTAGAATGGCCTTACTGAAGAGCTCAGTGACTTTGAACGTGGCACCGTAATATGATGACACCTTTCCAACAAGTCAGTTTGTAAAATTTCTGCCCTGCTAGAGCTGCCCCGGTCAACTGTAAGTGCTGTGAAGTGGAAACGTCAAGGAGCAACAACGCGATAGGCCACGCAAGCTCACAGAACGGGACCGCCGAGTGCTGAAGCGCATTACTCATAACAATCGTCTGTCCTAGGTTGCAACACTCACTATTGAGTTCCAAACTGCCTCCGGAAGCAACGTCAACACAATAAATGTTAAATCGGGAGCTTCAAGAAATGGGTTTCCATGGCCGAGAAGGCGCACACAAGCCTAAGATCACCATGCGCAATACCAAGCGCCGTCTGGAGTGGTGTAGAGCTCACCGCCGTTGGACTCTGGGGCAGTGGAAACGTGTCCTCTGGAGTGATGAATCACGCTTTACCATCTGGCAGTCTGACAGACAAATATTGGTTTGGCGGATCCCAGGAAAACGCTACCTGCCCCAATGTATAGTGGCAACTGTAAAGTTTGGTGGAGGAGGAATAATGGTCTGTGGCTGGTTTTCATGGTTCGGGCTAGGCCCCTTAATTCCAGTGAAGGGAAATCTTAACGCTACAGCATACAATGACATTCTAGATGATTTTGCGCTTCCAACTTTGTGGCAACAGTTTGGGGAAGGCCCCTTCCTTTTTCATCATGACAATGCCCCTGTGCAAAAAGCAAGGGCCATACAGAAATCTTTGTGGCAACAGTTTGTCAAGCTCGGTGTGGAAGAAGCAGGTGTATACATACTTTTGATCATGTAGTGTATGTGTGTGTGTGTGTGTGTGTGGAGTCAATATGCATGTGTGTTTTGTGTGTGTTTCGTGCGTGTTTGTTTGTATATGTGTGTGTGTGTGTGCTGGAGTGTCAGTGTCAGTGTAGTATGTGTGAGTGTGCGGTGAGTGTGCGGTTAGATTCCAGTGTGTGTACATCGAGCCTGTGCAAAAAATTACATAAATAGTAATAAAATAAGGTGGTCAATGCAAATAGTCCGGATGGCCATTTGACTAACTGTTCAGCAATCTTTTGGCTTGGGGGGTAAAAGCTGTTAAGGAGCCTTTTGCTCGCAGACTTGATGCTCCGGTACTGCTTGCCATGCGGCAGCAGAGAGAAAAGTCTATGACTTGGGTGGCTAGAGTCTTTGACAATCTTTAGGGTCATCCTCTGACACCACCTGGTATAGAGGTGATGGATGGAAGGAAGCTCGGCCCCAGTGATGTACTGGGCCGTACGCACTACCCTCTGTGCCTTGGGCTCAGATGCCTAGCAGTTGCCATACCAGGCAGTGATACAATCCGGCAGGATGCTCTCGATGGTACAGCTGTAGAACCTTTTGGGGATCTGAGGTCCCATGCCAAATAATTTCAGCCTCCCGAGGGGGAATAGGCATTGTCGAGCCCTCTTCACAACTTTGTTGGTGTGTTTGGACCATGATGGGTCCTTAGTGATGTGGACACCAAGGAACTTGTAGCGCTCAACACGCTCAACTACAGCCCCGTTGATGTGAATGGGCGAGTGCTCCGCAGTCCTTTTCCTGTAATTCACTATCAGCTTCTTTGTCTTGCTCACGTTGAGCAGATCTCAGAAGGGATGAGGGATTAAATTAGATGAGATTTATTAGGTTCTTTATCTTCTATTCAGAGGGACTTTTCAGCCATCTCCATTGATTTGGTTTCCATTGTTTAACCTCCTGCTTTGTTGTTTGTCATTCTGCCCACAGTCTTGCCATTGGTCTCAATCAACTATGGAGGAATACTTTAAGTCAATAACAGGACATTACGTTGATGATGACTTCCCTTCGAGTTACAGGGATCATGTATCTGTCTCATGTAGGAAAAACTGACTCTGAAACAGTATACATCTAACAATAAAAGGAACTCACATTTGATTCATTTGAACTAAATGTACTGACTTTTCCCCCTATCCATTGCAATACCATCAGTCTGCAATACCATCAATCTCCAGTCTTTGGTGGGAGTATATTTACAATTTTATGTTATATTAAGTTTGTGTGAAATGTTTAACTCTGAACCTGCCAGGAATATTTGCCAGCCAACTACCCAAAATGCCTATTTGTAATCAATAAATTATGCAAGCCAGTTACTGTGGTGAGTCATTCACAATCAATGTGATCTAAATTCAGACAAGCTTGCCAAAAACTGTCTGAGTGAGATAAGGTGCAACAAATTCACTGACAGTAGTGATGTACATTGGCCAAGAGGGGTCACTCTTCCTTTTGTTCCAAGTATATCCTACTGTAATGATGTAGAGTCAGGGCCTTAAATACTGTATCATGACTAAATCCATGATCATAATATTTTGCCCATCCAATCATCCCTCAGTTTAGAACGGGCTGGAATGACTCCTCACATTTTCCAACTCCAAGAACTGCTGCATCAAGTAGTGATCATTCTGGTGCTCTTTTCTCTGCATCACCCAGACAGGTGGTGAACATGTTAATGGATGAGTTGATTTAAACCCAAACACACAGGAAAGCACTTTAGGATCCAGCCAAACGTGTTACTGTACATGGATATGAATTGTGTAGTAGAGGAGTAGTGGCATTAAATCTTGCCATTCCTATTGTGACTAGGCTCACTGAGGAATTATAGCTATTAATGGGATTGTGAGGGAAGGTGAACCATTGCAGCCCATTGCTGAGGTTGTCTAACAAGGCCCTGAAGCCTAAAGTCATTAGTGTCCCTGCTCTGCCAGATGATCGATGCTAATTTATGTTCGCTTTAGTCAGCTGTCCAGATTCATTTTCAAGCTGATCAACTTTCTTTGGTCTCCTCACTGTAGCACGTCCTCGCCCCCTGGCGCTCAAAGTCAAACTCATGGAACTGTATGCATTTGCCTCATGGATCGCTGCTATGATTTTGCTCAGCGTCAAGATGCAGAGACTAGAGTCCCGTAAGCATAATGTACGACAGAGAGCTGGCGCTGTTCCTCTGTCAGATAACACAGCTCTGTTTTAATGATGCTTAGGTCCTGGGAATCTTTGGGGAGGATGTGTTTCTTGGACACAGTCCAAAAATTAAAAAAAATGTTGCTCATGAACCCCATGATTCATTTATATAAAACTGTAATAATTATTGTGCCCAGCGGAAGGTGGTCGCAGGTGTTGGAAATACCAAGTGGGATGAATCCGAGTTAATGGTGCCTGCAAGGGAAACTATCTGTCAGGGATAATCCCTAATAACACTGTGGCATAGATAATGAGCCTCTTCTCCCTCAATGGCCTCCGAGATTAAGATAGCTAGCTGGAAAGAAATGATTCAATGAGGTATGGGTATCGACACGGCTGGATTCTAGTATGATGCATTGGCTGGTTTAATGTTCATTACTGATGAGCAGCATCCCCTAGTGGGATATGTAAACTAGGTGGAACTGAGAGGAGGATGGAGTTGAACTCTGGTGAGCAGTGTTCCACTTCATTAGTTCCTGAGTACTGAGATAAACACGTGACCACTGAAAATGTACATCAGCAGCCTAGCCAGAGGTAATTAAGTCATGTTTTTCGAGCGTACCCCTTTTAATAAGACCAGTATACAGAATCACACACCCTGGGTTTCAAAAGCCTCATTTTGTTAGGGTTAATCATGGCATAGAGCATCTGGACCAGGCTGGACTACACCATTTCTCTGTGAAATTGCAACGTCAAGGAGGGGAGAGGAAGGGGGAAAGGGAACCTAAGAATCTACAGTGTTGCAATGGATAGACCTTAATTATTGCTATGAAATATTATACCGGTGGTAGAGACTGAATTAAATCTTGTCCATCCACTTCCATTTCTTTCCTAATCATATCATAGCTCACCTTTCCAAAACATTCCTGTAATCTCCTTGATCTCAGGTTACTGTCGACCCATATCCAGGCATGGGGGAGGGGAAGCTAGGCAGCACTATGGTGGCTAGATGTCAATCAACATCCACCGGCTAATGGGGGAACATGTTTCTAGCTAGAGGAGAGGAGAAAATTGACGAGTAAAACCTACTTCCATCCCATCTTGTTTTTAGTATTCACAGGAACACTACAGTGAGTTCACAGAGTCAACAGGCAACGAAGAGTGAAGGACAGAGTGAAGATAGCTCTAAAGAGAAATTGTTCATATAAATAGATGGATCTCAAATTAACCCACAGATTAATCTTTACACTCTGAACTTACAGTAACCCAGTAATTCACTCATATGTTTAAATCACTATCCAATAAATACAAATAAAACAAGACTTTTATAGGTTATGAAAAGCCGCGGCGCAAAATGGTAAGTAAAGTAAATAATGATCCTGTTATTTGAAAAATGGTTGTTGTCATGGAGGTGAAGAGAGCTTCTCCCGACAGTGTGGTATAAAAGGAAGAACATAGTAAGATTCTGATTAGGCAGACACGGTGATTAGACGATAAGTGCCATCACCAATAATGTAACTAACACAGATCAGCACCATGGACAGCGCCAGTTGCTGTATGTTGAAAATTCACAGCCCAGTATCTCTATATGTAAAGTGTGTATAAACGCGCAAACATGCATGCCCACACACTGTACAGTAGACACATCACATAGAACAATGGGATTACAGTAGCCACAGCTCCTGTACCTGAAAAAAAAACACTCATTTACACTAAGCAATAAATCACCAGCTCCACTGACAACCATGTTTCCCACTGATTGAGTACTCGTAGAGTAACTGGAGAGAGCTCTATACTTCCCCAGGAGCTGAGACACAATCAGCCTCTTCCTTTGGTGAGAGAGAGAGAGAGAGAGAGAGAGAGAGAGAAAGAGAGACACTGTGCCTTGCTGCTGCTACCAGTCTGTAACACAGTGTACAGCCCTGATCACAGAGAACATTCCTTCTTCAAGGCTCTGCACAATTATGGCACCAGTGACGGCAACAGTCCACCACTACAGGATTCAAGGATTGTCCTTGAATTCCTGAAGAAAAAGGATGACTAGATGTCAAACAGTGATAAGATCATAGTTTGTTTGAAAGAATTTCTGTATTTTGCCTGGAAATATGCATTATTGACTCAAGACTTGGTAAGAATAAAATAATAATAAACTTGGTAAGAATATACAGTGCTAAATATTAAAAAGTTAAATACTGGCCAATAAATTCACTGCTTTTAACTTTTCTACAATATTGTGTGTATAACGCTATAAAAATGTTAGCTACTTCATAGGGTATGACCATTTCTAAGAGGCATTGTTGTGATACACACACACACAAACACACACACCAATCACAATGACCTGAATTCCTGTGTTTGCAATACAGAGGCCATTTACTCATTGTAATTTGGTTTCCAGCATGACAGACACCAGCAAAGCTAACACAAACAGACAGATCGTTTCTGCAGGTGGATAGAGCCCAGCTTGCAGCAGCCTTAATAAAAAGCACTCTGCATACTCTACATCAGAAAAAAGGCAGAGGAGCAAACTACTAGCAATTTCACAACAAGTGTGAAGAAAGGATCACTGAGCAAGTTGCTGTTGAAATGGCTAAATGTAATCCAACTCGTGAGAATTCATATTATTTAAGAGCTGTATTTTATACAAAACTAGTGTCCGTGTTTGTTTGCTAGGCAATTTCATATTCAGTGAAAAGAACCAAGACTCAATAATAATCAGAAAAGATAACTTAAGACAACTTTTACTACTTAATCATTATGATGAACGGTTGTTCTCCAGAGAGAGAATTACATTTCTAACAGGAAAAAAAACAATAAATATAAGCAACAGCAGTGATATTGAACATCTCATTCTATCTGAATGGCTGTGTCCAATAGAGAGTAATGAGGGGAACAATATAAGGCAATTCTTTATTACTGATTACTATGCATAATCCTGCCACTCTTGTTACAATAGTGAATGGATATGGTATGCTGTTCCCTGTTGGGTGCAATATAACACCACCCTTAACCAATCATATATATATATTTCGCTCCCCGTTGAGCTAAGAGGAGTGTTGGGAGTGTGGTGTTATGCTTCTCTAGACTAATGGCTTTTCTATTTTAAGGGTTGACAGCACAAGTCAAATGCATGTAATCGGGTTCATGCCATTGTTTCCAGTGAGTTGCTTACGACACACACCATTTTTCACAGCTTGTTTTCTTGCAATGTTGTAGCCTACTGCATCTTACTCAATGACTCAAATTAGGTGATAATGAGCACACATAGGCATATCTTTAGCACAATGGAAAGTTTCAAGGAGAGTATGATTTTCTAGATTGAACTTTTAGTCTTGACACTTTCTCATCAACAGCTACGTTTGACATTTTAGTCATTTAGCAGACACTCTTATCCAGAGTGGCTTACAGGAGCAATTAGGGTTAAGTGCTTTGCTCAAGGGCACATCAACAGATTTTTCACCTAGTTGGTTAAGGGATTTGAAGCAGCGACCTTTCGGTTACCGGCCCGGCGCTCTTAACCGCTAGGCTACCTGCCGCCCATATCAAATTAAAATAATTACCTAGTGAATTGTTGCTAGTCTTTGTGATCTGTGCTGGTTTTACAGTATGTTAACGATGTGAAATGGAACACAGCCTTGTCTCAGTAGCAGATTGCATAATAGCAAACCAGCCAGATAAACTCAGATATCCATCTATTCAGACATGTCCTTATCATATCCAACGTCTTATTTTATTCTTTATCAAAAATCCTCACCCTGAGCACAGGGTTTTTCCTATATTTTCTATAATCCTCAGTCATTGTATATAAGGTGTTAACGTTTGAAGCCTCTCTTTCAGCATTCCAAAAATTTCTCTAGTTCCACCCCTTCCTTACATACTCAGGTATCCAGCAGCAGGCCTTTGGAAACGACACTAAGTGCCCAAAGCAAGGGAGTCACATTACTGCAGCCCCAGAGATTATGAATGATAGGGAAACTCTTTTTACATTCATTACAGGGCCACCCATGAATAATTCATTGAATCAAATTACAGGCTCCGAAATATTCAACGGTGTTGTATCAGCCCTTTCCTCTCCAATTGATCACTTCTTATACAAGTGATGTATTTGCCGGCAAGGGAGCTGCAGCCCCATTCACCAGCTAACCAGATAGGAAATAGCTCTTACAGTAGGGCGATGGGACATTAGGAGCAATTCCAAACTGATATGAATAGGTGAAGTCAAGATCAAGAGAAATCTAACAGCAATGCTCATCTATGTCGGTGGAACCATTTTATTCGTTTTGTCAGGTGAAATATATGTTTCTGTAAATAATACTTTGCCCTGAGTCAAATAATAAACCCCTTTGAGAATATCTTGAGAACAAAAAGAAATTCAAATCACAAACTGCTGATACGCATCATCACCCTATATCATCAGAGCTGCAACAGAGTTCTGTCAACACAGCCTGGTTGTGGGTCCCACCGGGGAATGGCAGCTGTCATTCACCTGTACAATGTGGGAGACAGCAGTGGTATTTCAGAGAAAGGAAAGTGAGTCCATCATCTCTGCTAGGTCACAGAGTGATTAATTCTGCTAAAGATTAGGCATGAACTGTGACCGCTCTCCTTGACACGGGCTCTGACAGAGTATACAGACCCAACAAAACAGGTCAATGCCGCTCTGATTATTCCCACCTAAAGGTGGAATCTGAGGTTGGCAGTGAAGGATATCAAACAGAAAAGCAGCTTGAGATGAAGAGACCACACAACAGAGTTATAATATAAAAAGCGTATTGCATTTTGTTGCATCTGCCGGATTCCAAAGGGTGCGATCTATCTGTTAGAGCTCCTCAGATCATCATTTCACAGTCTTTGCAGACCCTGCAAAAACTTGAAGATACAATTTCATTGGAATTAAAAAGGCATCTGAAACCAGTGGCGATTTTAGAATGTAAATCTTGGTTGTGCATACTCCCCCCAACAATGTTGACCCCTGCCAGCAAAGCCACACCACAACACTAAACAATACATTAATTGCACTATAACGGTGACAAACAATGCCCACAAACTGTTAAGGCCTATATAAAGCTGTCCCAACAGCAGAGCTTTCTTTACAGCACCATGAAGCCTTGTCTGGCAGCAAAACAGTTAACACAGCCTCATTTACTGCCTTTTCAAAAAACATAGCTGATATATGGTTTCTACTGACAATTGAGATGTACAAACTATGGCATAAGGGAACGATGGGCGGATAAGAGGCAATCCGTAATTTCGATTAAGACATTAATGAGCGAGCTAAGACAGACATAATCAATAGAACTATTTGTTCCGCACTTTTGAAATGTACAGCAACAGAATTCAGAACATGGGCCATTCGTACAGTATTCTCCCTGTACACTAAGTCAGAACCATTGGATAAATAACCATAGAAGCAGACAATGAAAGCTCTTAAAATATTCAACGAACATTAGACTAAGTTATGAGGGGGAAAGGGACCAAATTATTTGGGTGAGGCACATGTGCTACTAATAGCTTACTACACAGCATACACCTAGTATTACTTCTTAGCTACAGTATACATATCTCCCTTGCATATATCATTTACGCAGTAGGATACAAGACATTATTTGGACTCACCATTGTGATGTGGCGCGGCGGTCCTTTTTGTGGGCAAATTTTGTCATAAAACTTTGTCATCAAAGTCTGGCATTCTCTGGATTTATAGCGCTTCAAGACAACTGGGAACTGTGAAAACAACATGGTCGAATCATGACGTCAGTGATCTTCAGTTTGGAGCTCTAAAAATAGGACCGATGTCCCGATTTGGAATTCCGAGTTGGAAGAAAGTTCAAAATGTATTTTCCCAGTCGGAACTCTTTATTACGAGTTTGAGATATCCCAGTTATTTTGAACACGGCAGAAGTCATGCTGGATTGACAGCATGGCCAATGTATTCAACTTTTTCTGGCTCATGACGTTGCGTGTAGCTATCAATACTGTTACACAAATGCTTGTTTTGCTATGGTTGAAATCATATTTTGAAAATCTGAGATGACAGTGTTGTTAACTAAAGGCTAAGCTTGAGAGCTAGCATATTTATTTCATTTCATTTGCGATTTTCATGAATAGTTAACGTTGCGTTATGGTAATGAGCTTGAGGCTGTATTCACGATCCCGGATCCGGGATGGCTAGTATCAAGAGTTAAGGAAAAGAGACTCTTAAACTCAGACTTGGATGACACACCTTCTCCACCAAATAGCAGGCAATAATGATTGCTTTGCAACACTTGCAGTTAGCCACTGATTCCTTTCAAACCACTCATTGTTGAATTTGCGATTTCCAACTTGTTGTCCAATGGCCGATGAGCACCGATACGTTTTATCATTTCTCTTCATATGACGAGGATTGAAAAGGATTTGCCAGTAGATTGTCAACTTGATTCATGATGATTTTGAAAGTATGATGTTCAGCCCAATCAATGCTACGATAGATATAATGTGATGTAATGTAATTTTATCTGTGGCCAATTACCTTGAGCCTTGGATGGGCACTTCTAATGTAAATCTATGGCAGCATCCAAGGGGCCTTGAACTTGAACACTGAGCCAATCATGGCGCAACAAGAGAACATTACCAACCCCTATGCTCTGTATTTTCTGCTGGCTGCCCCTTCACCACAGAAAGCACTGAGCTAGGCAGAAACACCTGTATTTTGGAGCTGCCTTACTCAAGATAGTAAAAAAGAGACCGTGTTTGTATGTGGCTGTATTAACTAATTTTTATGTAATTTAAACAAAAAATTGTTTTGCAAACTGATATGTGACACGTATTAATGCCAAGATAATATGAAAAACAGCCCCCCAAAATTGTATTTCAGCTAAACAGGTGGGGCTGGGCTCAAAAACACGGGTCGCCATAGAAACTATCTATGGTAATGTAGAGAGATTTGTTTTAATGCATATTTTATTATAATGTCCAGGACCCCCACATCTAAAAGGAAAGTGCAGTTTTTCATTTATTTTAATTTAGTTAATTTCACCTTTATTTAACCAGGTAGGCCAGGAACTCTCACAACTTCTCATTGGCAACTGCGACCTTGCCAAAATAAAGCTAAGCAGTGCAACACAAACAACAGAGTTACACATAGAATAAACAAACGTACAGTCACTAACACAATATAAAGAGTCTATATACAGTGTGTGCAAATGGTGTGAGGTGGTAAGGCAATAAATCGGCCATAGTAGCAAAGTAATTACAATTTAGCAAATTAACACTGGAGTGATAGATGTGCAAGTAGAAATACTAGTGTGCAAAAGAGCAAAAAAGTAAATAAAAACAATATGGGGATGAGGTAGGCAGTTGGATGGGCTATTTACAGATGGGCTGCATACAGCGATCGGTTAGCTGCTCAGATAGCTGATGCTTAAAGTTAGTGAGGGAGATCTATGTCTCCAACTTCAGCGATTTCTGCAATTCGTTACAGTAATTGGCAGCAGAGAACTGGAAGGAAAGGTGGCCAAATGAGGTGTTGGCTTTGGGAATGACCCGTGAGATATACCTGCTGGATCGCGTGCTACGGGTGGGTGTTGTTATGGTGACCAGTGATCTGAGATAACGCAGAGCTTTACCTCGCAAAGACTTATAGATGACCTGGAGCCAGTGGGTCTTGCGACAAATATGTAGCGAGGGCCAGCCAACGAGAGCATACAGGTTGCAGTGGTGGGTAGTATATTGGGCTTTGGTGACAAAATGGATGGCACTGTGATAGACTGCATCCAGATGTCCGGACAACAGGCCCTCCGATTTGACACACTGAACTCTATCTGAGAAGTAGTTGGTGAACAGTAGGTGAGTAGTAGGTGAGGCAGTCATTTGAGAAACCAAGGCTGTTGAGTCTGCCGATTAAAATAGAGTGGTTGACAGAGTTGAAAGCCTTGGCAAGGTCGATGAGAAGACTGCACATAACTGTCTTTTATCGATGGCGGTTATGATATCATTTAGGACCTTGAGCGTGGCTGAGGTGCACCCGTGACCAGCTCAGAAACCAGATTGCACAGTGGAGAAGGTACGTGGGATTCGAAATGGTCAGTGATCTGTTTGTTAACTTGGCTTTCGAAGACTTTAGAAAGGCAGGATGGATATAGGTCTGTAACAGTTTTGGTCTAGAGTGTCACCCCCATTGAAGAGGGGGATGACCTTCAGGGATCTCGGACGATACGAAAGAGAGGTTGAACAGACTGGTAATAGGGGTTGCAAATTTAGAAAGAGAGGGTCCAGATTGTCTAGCCCAGCTGATATGTACGGGTCCAGGTTTTGCAGCTCTTTCAGAACATCTGCTATCTGGATTTGGGTGAAGGAGAAGCTGGGGAGGCTTGGGCAAGTAGCTTGCGGAGCTGTAGGCCGGGGTTGGGGTAGCCAGGAGGAAAGCATGGCCAGCCATAGAGAAATGCTTATTGAAATTCTCATTATCATGGATTTATCGGTGGTGACAGTGTTTCCTAGCCTCAGTGCATTGGGCAGCTGAGGCTATTCTCCATAAACTTTACAGTGTCCAAAACCTTTTGGAGTTGGAGCTACAGGATGTACATTTTTGTTTGATAAAGCTAGCCTTTGCTTTCCTAACTGACTGTGTGTATTGAATCCTGACTTCCCTGAAAAGTTGCATATCGCAGGGACTGTTCGATGCTTGTGCAGTCCGCCCATAGAATGTTTTTGTGCTGGTCAAGGGCAGTCAGGTCTGGAGTGAACCAAGGGCTATATCTGTTCTTAGTTCTACATTTTTTGAAAGGGGCATGCTTATTCAAGATGGTGAGGAAATTACTTTTAAAGAACGACCAGGCATCCTCTACTGACGGGATGAGGACAATATCCTTCTAGGATTCCCGGGCCAGGTCGATCAGAAAAGCCTGCTCGCAGAAGTGTTTTAGGGAGCGTTTGACAGTGATGAGGCAGTGATCACTGAGGTCCTGAATGAAAACAGCAGAGGTGTATTTGGAGGGCAAGTTGGTCAGGATAATATTTATGAAGGTGCCCATGTTTACGGATTTAGGGTTGTACCTGGTGGGTTCCTTTATAATTTGTGTGAGATTGGGGGCATCTATCTTAGATTGTAGGACTGCCGGGGTGTTAAACATATCCCAGTTTAGGTCACCTAACAGAACAAACTCTGAAGATAGATGGGGGGCAATCAATTCACATATGGTGTCCAGGGCACAGCTGGGAGCTGAGGGGGGTCTATAACAGGCGGCAACAGTAAGAGACTTATTTCTGGAGAGATGTATTATTTATTTATATTTATTAGAAGCTCGAACTGTTTGGGCATAGACCTGGAAAGTATGACAGAATTTTGCAGGCTATCTCTGCAGTAGATTGCAACTCATCCCCCTTTGGCAGTTCTATCTTGATGGGAAATGTTGTAGTTGGGGATAGAAATCTCTGAATTTTCTTCCTAAGCCAGGATTCAAGGACATCAGGGTTGGAGGAGTGTGCTAAAGCAGTGAGTAAAACAAACTTAGGGAGGTGGCTTCTGATGTTAAAAATGCATGAAACCAAGGCTTTAACAGTTACAGCAGTCAACAAATGAGAGTGCCTGGGGACACGCTGTGCCTGGGTTAACTTCCACATCATCTGAGGGACAGAGGAGGAGTAGGATGAGGGTACAGCTAAAGGCTACCAAAACTAGTCATCTAGTGCGTTGGGAACAGAGAATAAAAGGAGCAGATTTCTGGGCGTGGTAGGATACATTCAGGGAATAATGTACAAACAGGGGTATGGTAGGGTGCGGGTACAGTGGAGATGACATTTAGTGACAATGAGAGAGGTTGCATCTCTGGACACACTAGTTATGCTGGGTGAGGTCACCACATGTGTGGGAGGTGGAACAAAAGAGGTATCTGAGGCATGTTGAGAGGGTCTAGGGGCTCCGCGGTAAACTAAAACAATTATAACTATCCTAAACAACAGTATACAAGGCATATTGACATTAGAGAGAGACATAAAGCGAGGCATAAAGCAATCACAGGTGTTGATTGGGAGAGCTAGCTAAGACAACGTCGGGTAAGACAACATCAGCTAAGACAACAACAACAGGTAAAATGGCAATGAATGGGCAGAGGGTCAGTTAACTACACACAGGGCCTAAGTTCGAGGCTGGGGCCGACAGATGAACAAAATAAACAAAATGGAGGACCGTGATTAATGAACAGCCCAGCAGGCATCAGCTATGTAGCCAAGTGATAATAGGGTCCAGTGAACAGCAATAGATGAAACAGGGAAGCCGCTAGGTAGTCATTACTACGCTGGCAAGCGGGAGACATGGCGTTCAAAAAAATGTTAGCAGGCCGGGGTTAGTAGAAGCATCTGCTCCAACGTCCGGCAAAGGCCGGTTGAGGGCACAACAGATGGAATTACGTCGGCAGACCAGTCGTGATGGAACGGCAGGGCTCCGTGTCGACAAAGGGTCCAGGCCAGTTGGCAAAAGAGGTATTGTAACTGGAGTAATTTTGTTTGCTCGCCGGGAGATGCACCTGGGTCGCGGCTAACTGGTGCTAGCTTCGGGACAAGGGTGTTAGCCACTATAGCCACTCGGTAGCAGCTAGCTAGCAGCGATGAACCGATGCAAAGGCCCAGAGCTTACGGCAGGAATCCGGTGGTGTAGTGGATTCTAGTCGTGTTTGTGAAGAGTCAGGGAGGTATCAGCTGTATAGCCGAGTGATCATAGGGTCCACTGAGCAGGCCGGGAGATGGGCCTTGCTCAAGGCTAGCTTCGGGGCTGGGCCACTCGGTGGAAGTTAGCTAGCTGCGTTGATCAGGAGTAATGGTCCAGGGCTTACAGCAGGAATCTGGTGTTTTAGTGGAGAAAAACAGTCCGATATGCTCAGGGTTGATAAAGTGCTGTGCAGACTGGCAAGTATTGTCCAGGCTAAAAGCGGCTGGTGTCTGTGCTAAAGGTATGGCTAACTTCTGATGGAGGTTCTGGCTATAAGGTCTAAAATAGCAGATCTGTATTACATTGGGTGAGGCGGGTTGCCGGAAGGTATATTTAATTTAAAAATGGAACAAGAGATTGAAAATATATTGAAATATATACAAAAAAGACGAAAAATACACAATTTAGATGAGAGAACGTAATCATACAAAAAAATGTATGTATTTGAAAAATCAAGATATATCCGTATCTCAGTGTTAACAAGTGAATTATCCTACAAGATAATCTATAAAGGTAAGATCAAAAGGGCGCAGCCATACAACAAAATGGAGTCAAACGACAATTTGTCAAGGTCATGAGTTGACTGATTAAAGCTACTGTATATTTGGAGAATTTCTTTTTTTTTAAATCACAGATTGAAGGTCAAGAGCATTAATGGAAAATAAACTCCAGAACCTCCTCAAGCATGAAATAATAATGCAGATGATTTAAAAGTCATTGAAATCACTACCACATTTGAACATGTAATACAGCTGCTAAATACTGCATGTCCTTTTTCAATATTTTTTTCCCCCTCAAGGGTAGTCTACTGTTCCAGTGATACCATGGCTGCTGCGCCCTTGTCTGCCCATGCACCCTAAACTTTCTGGGACCCCAATCTCAGAGGTCTTAATTAGGCTGTCTCCCTCAGCTAGAGACATCTGGTACCACACAGCCCCAGAGACATAAAGCCCATTAAAACTAGTTCTCCAACTCCATTTGGAATCTAGCTCAGTAAAGAGAGGATTTTTTCTGGCATATCTACCCTTATCACCATTGACTTTTACCCCCTGCCTGACACTATTTTACACACATGAAATAAGGGAGATCGAGTGATAATTAGGAGTGCGTTTTTTAACCTATTGTGAGATGTCAAACTTGATAAATTTGACATTATTCACACCATTGTCATAAAGATTCAAAACACATGTTTGCAGGGTAGGAAGTGCTCTTTTTCAAGTCTGAAATTATTCATATTTCTTAATCCCCCAGTAATTACCACAAAGTTACCATTAAAATAGCTTCAGCTGTCGGTGGAAGATGTATTCAGTGTTCACGTGTTCTGTGAACAAGGTGGTCCATTGTGTTACTTTTAACAACCAAACGTATTCCAACCACAAAGTGTTTTGAAAAGGAGTTCAGATTTAATGGCTGAAGTGCAGCTTCTTCACCATGACATGCAGTGGGCTTAAAACCTATTTTAAAATGTTCTGTTAGGATAATGTTTGGGACAAGGGCATTTGCATTGCATGTATCACATGAGCGGTTGAATACAGCATTGCTGTATGGGGCATGGGGCGGCAGGGTAGCCTAGTGTTTAGAGCATTAGTAACCGGAAGGTTGCAAGTTCAAACCCCGAGCTGACAAGGTACAAATCTGTCGTTTTGCCCTTGAACAGGCAGTTAACCCACTGTTCCTAGGCCGTCATTGAAAATAAGAATTTGTTCTTAACTGACTTGCCTAGTTAAATAAAGGCAAAAAAATTTAAATAAAAAAGTTACCTAAAAGCATGGAAAAAGTATAGAACATCATAAAAAATGCTGTTACTAAAGTGTTGTTACAGCATGTGCGGGGCAAAGCCATTACTACGTTACAGTGAGATAGATATGGGAAGGGACTACTGAATACAAAATCATTTTTTGTTGTAGTTTAGCTGACACTTATCCAGAGTGACTTACAGTAGTGACAGAGTGCATACATTTTCACTTATTTTATTTTCATACTGGAAATGCAGTTGTCACGTACACAAGTACAGTGAATGCCTTTCTTGCAAGGTCTTTCCCAACAATGCAGTATTCAATATCAGCAGTACTACAAAATAAAGTAAAGTAGAACAAAAACACATGAGAAATAGAGATAAGAAGAACACAAGAAAGTAAACAATATACAGGGTGAGTTTGCCAATACCATGTTTAAAATGTGCATGGATACTGGAGTGGTAGGGTTAGATATGTATAGGGGTAAGGTGACTAGGCATCAGGATAAATGATAAACAGAGTAGCAGCAGCATATGTCAGTAAAATATCCTTTCATTCAAATATATTTTTTGCATTGCATGTATCACATGAGCGGTTGAATGAAGCATTGCTGCATGGGGCACACAACATGTCTTGTAGTTGAGTATTTGAGCCAAGGATCCTGCTCAAATGTTGCTGTAATAGGGCTAAATGTTTCTCCTTTGCATGGTGTTTTGTTGCAGGTTTTGTTTTTTGGTTATTCATTGTCAAGCTTTAAAAAACAAAGCCAGACTGCAACATGTTAATAGCCTAGCACAACTGCAGCATGTGTCTGTACACTTTCCCTCCGCTGGGCGCAGTAAGCGGGAGACACAAACTCAGTGCAATTGAAGGTGAATTCATCTATGCTATGGAATCAGGCTGTAATTTCATAAAGTAGATGACTCAACTGTTGACTAATTTATACTCGCTTGTGTCCCCTATTCGGCCTGTGGACCTTGTGTTTGATACGTGCACTTGTGTTTGTCACATGCGCCAAATACAACAGTAAACCTTACAGTGAATTGCTTATTTACAAGCCCTTAAACATCAATGCAGTTAAGTGTTAAGTAAAAAAATAGCTAAGTAAAAAATAACAGTAACAAATATTTTAATGCTGCTCTTTAATTAACAATAGGGAGGCTATATATAGCACAGAGTCAATGTGTGGGGGCACTGGTTAGCCGAGGTAATTGAGGTAATATGTACATGTAGGTAGAGTTAAAGTGACTATGCATAGACAATAAACAGAGAGTAGCAGCAGCGTAAAACAGGGGTGGGCAATTTAAAAAAAAATTATTTCACCTTTATTTAACCAGGTAGGCTAGTTAAGAACAAGTTCTCATTTACAACTGCGACCGTCCAAGATAAAGCACAGCAGTTCGATACATACAACAACACAGAGTTACACATGGAATAAACAAACAAACAGTAGAAAAAGTCAATATACAGTGTGTGTAAATGAGGTAAGATAAAGGAGTTAAGGCAATAAATAGGCCGTAGTGGTGAAGTAACTACAATATACCAATTAAACACTGGAGTGATAGATGTGCAGAAGACGAATGTGCAAGTAGAGATACTGGGGTGCAAAGGAGCAAGATAAATAAATACATACAGTATGGGGATGAGGTTGGATGGGCTATTTACAGATGGGCTATGTACAGGTGCAGTGATCTGTGAGCTGCTCTGACAGTTGGTGCTTAAAGCTAGTGAGGGAGATATCAGTCTCCAGCTTCAGTGATTTTTGCAGTTCGTTCCAGTCATTGGCAGCAGAGAACTGGAAGGAAAGGTGGCCAAAGAGGAATTGGCTTTGGGGGTGACCAGTGAGATATACCTGCTGCCAGGCAGGGTAGCCATTTGATTAGCTGTTCAGGAGTCTTATGGCTTGAGAGTAGAAAATGTTATGAAGTTTTTTGGACCTAGACTTGGCACTCCGGTACTGCTTGCCGTGTGGTAGCAGAGAGACAATTCTATAACTAGTGTGGCTGGAGTCTGTCAATTTTTAGGGTCTTCCTCTGACACCGCCTGGTATAGAGGTCCTGGATGGCAGGAAGCTTGGCCCCAGTGATGTCCTGGGCCAGACGCACTACCCTCTGTAGTGCCTTGCTGATGCCATACCAGGCAGTGATGCAACCACTCGATGATGCAGCTGTAGACATTTTTGTGGATCTGAGGACCCATGCCAAATCTTTTCAGTCTCCTGAGGGGGAATAGGCTTTGTCGTGCCCTCTTCACGACTGTGTTGGTGTGTTTGGACGATGATAGTTTGTTGGTGATGAGGACACCAAGAAAGTTGAAGCTCTCAACCTGCTCCACTACAGCCCCATCGATGAGAATGGGTGAATGCTCTGTTCTCCTTTTCCTGTAGTCCACAATCATATAATTTATCTTGATCACGTTGAGGGAGAGGTTGTTGTCCTGGCACCACACGGCCAGGTCTCTGACCTCCTCCCTATAGGCTGTCTCATCGTTGTCGAAGACCTACGACTGTAGTGTCGTCTGCAAACTTGCTGTATTTCATTTTCAATACATTAGCCATGTTATGACTGACTTGTGATCACTGCTCTTGCTAGTTTTATTGTATTGACATTCCCAGCCTTATTACAGTCATCGGTTTTTGTTAAAAATATTGAGTCACTGAAACGGAAAAATCCTGAATGGGCGGAGCCAACAAACAACGTAGCAGGCCAGCTGTGATTTACAACAAGTATTGGATAATTATATTAATCATGCATTGAACTGCATCCATCTATTCTGGCAACAATGCCTTACTGTCCGTCATAGAGGTTTTTTTCAAATAGAACATATGTTAAAAAAATCTTATAACGTTGGTTTTGAAGTATTAGCTGGGAATTGTATATTGTTTACTGATATTATGATTGTCTGTTCGTTTCATATCTGCAAAGTAGTTAAAACGCGGATGTGTTCCACTTTAAAACAGTTACAGGGTTGAATGGCTGTGATAGGAGAAAACGGATGATGGATAAAGAGCATTGTAATTACTCCACAATACTAACCTAAATGACAGAGTGAAAATAACGAAGCCTGTACAGAATACAAATATTCCAAAACATGCATCTTGTTTCCAAAAAGGCACTAAACTAAAACTGCAAAACTGTAGCAAAGAAATTAACTTCATGTCCCGAATACAAAGCGTTATGTTTGGTGAAAATCCAACACATCTTAATATCTTCAAGAATGATGGTGGCTGCATTATGTTATAGGCTGCATCATGTTCTATCCTCTACTAACCGTTGCCACTGCAAATTGACTCTGTACCGGTACGCCCTGTATATAGCCTCACTATTGTTATTTTACTGCTGCAGTTGAATTATTTGTTACTTTTATTTTCTATTTTTTACTTATCTTTCTTTCTTAAAACATTGTTGTTTAAGGGCTTGTAAGAAAGCACTTCAATTTAAGGTCTACACCTGTTGTATTCAGCGAATGTGACAAATAACATTTGCTTGTCATCGATAAGGACTAAGGCTTTTTTGATTATAAAAAGAAACTGAATAGAGCTAAGCACAGGGAAAATCCTAGAGGAAAATCTGGTCCAGTCTTCTTTCCAACAGAGAGTGTGAGACATATTCACCTTTCAAGCAGGAAAAAATCCTAAAACACAAGGCCAAATATACACCAGAGTTGCTTACCAAGACAACATTGAATGTTCCTGAGTGGCCTAGTTACAGTTATGACTTTATCAGCTTAAATCTATGGCAAGTCTAACAAAGGTCAACAACCAACTCAACAGCGTTTTAAGAAATGAAAAAATTATATTGTGCAATAATGTACAATCAAGGTGTTCGCAGCTCTTAGAGACTTACCCAGAAAGACTCACAGCTGTAATCGCTGCCAAAGGTGAATTAGATATTTCTGTGTCTCATTTTCAATATATTTCCTGAAATAAAAAAATGAACACATGCTTTCACTTTGTCATTATGGGGTATTGTGTGTAGATGGGTGGGAAATAAAATCTATAATCCATTTTGAATTCCGGCTGTAACACAACAAACTGTGGAATAAGTCAATGGGTATGAATACTTTCTGAAGGGTACTGTACGTGCATAATGATATGTATGTCATTGTGGCAGTAAGGGGAAAACACAGCATGAAACCTTTACTCTTCAGTTAACACAGACACACACACACACTCTCCCTTCCTCACACGCTCTCTGTCTCCCTCTCTCTCATAAACACACAGACAAATAAAAATCGAATCAGATCATTAATTGTATTGGTCTCATACTCATATTAGCGGATACAGCGAATTGCTTCTGATCCAAGCTCCAACAGTACAGTAGTATCTAACAATTCACAACAATAACTACAAATCTAAAAAGTAAAATAATGGAATTAAGAATGAGCAATGTCGGTGTATACAGTTGAAGTCGGAAGTTTACATACACCTTAGCCAGATACATTTTAACTCAGTTTTTCAGAATTCTTGATATTTAATCCTAGTAAAAATTCCCTGTCTTAGGTCAGTTATCATCACTACTTTAATTTAAGAATGTGAAATGTCAGGATAATAGTTGAGAGAATGATTTATTTCAGCTTTTATTTCTTTCATCACATGCCCAGTGGGTCAGAAGTTTACATGCAATCAATTAGTATTTGGTAGCATTGCCTTTAAATTGTTTAACGTTTCAGGTAGGCTTCCACAAGCTTCCCACAATAAGTTGGGTGAATTTTGGCCCATCCCTCCTGACAGAGCTGGTGTAACTGAGTCAGGTTTGTAGGTCTCCTTGCTCGCACACGCTTTTTCAGTTCTGCCCACAAATGTTCAATAGGATTGAGGTCCTTAAGCCATTTTGCCACTTTGGAAGTATGCCTGGGGTAATTGTCCATTTGGAAGTCCCATTTGCGACCAAGCTTTAACTTCCTGATTGATGTCTTGAGATGTTGCTTCAATATATCCACATAATTGTGTTTCCTCATGATGCCATCTATTTTGTGAAGTGCACCAGTCCATCCTGCAGCAAAGCACACCCACAACATGATGCTGCCACCCCCATGCTTCATGGTTGGGATGGTATTCTTTGGCTTGCAAACCTTCCCCTTTTTCCTCCAAACATAACGGTCATTTTGACCAAACAGCTCTATTTTAGTTTCATCAGACCAGAGGACATTTCTCCAAAAAGTACGATCTTTGTCCCCGTGTGCAGTTGCAAACCGTAGTCTGGCATTTTTATGGCAGTTTTGGAGCAGTGGATTCTTCTATGTCGATACAGGACTCGTTTTACTGTGGATATAGATACTTTTGTACCTGTTTCCTCCATTATCTTCACAAGGTCCTTTGCTGATGTCCTGTGATTGATTTGCACTTTTCACACCAAAGTACGTTAATCTCTAGGAGACAGAATGCGTCTCCTTCCTGAGCGGTATGACGGCTGCGTGGTCCCATGGTGTTTATACTTCTGTACTATTGTTTGTACAGACGAACGTGGGGCATTTAGAAATTGCGAAAATCTAAAAAACAATCTGCGGTCTTGGCTGATTTCTTTTGATTTTCCCATGATTTTGAAGGTAAGCCTTCAAATACGTCCACAGTTACACCTCCAATTGACTCAAATTATGTATATTAACCTATCATGCACTTCTAAGGCCATGACATCGTTTTCAGGAATTTTCCAAGCTGTTTAAAGGCACAGTGTATGTATATAGTGTATGTAAACTTCTGACCCACTGGAATTGTGATACAAAGAGTTATAAGTGAAATAAACTGTATGTTAACAATTGTTGGAAAAAGTACTTGTGTCATGCACAAAGTAGATGTCCTAACCGACTTGCCAAAACTACAGTTTTTTAACAAGAAATTTGTGAGTGGTTGTAAAACGAGTTTTAATGACTCCAACTTAAGCGTATGTAAACTTCCAACTGCAACTGTATATACAGTATATGTGTGTGTGATGGGTTGTATCGACAATATGGACAGTATATTGATGGAATATGTAGTATATCTGAAAAATAGCATACTATTTGTACAGCAATAGTTAAATTGGATAGGCCTTGGCTAGACTACAGTATATACACATTAAGTGGGTAAAACAGCATGCAAACATTATTGAAGTGACCAGTGTTCCATGACTTTGTACATAGGGCAGAAGCCTCTAAGGTGCATGGTAGAGTAACCGGCTAGTGATTGACTAAAGTTCAGGGCAGGGTAATAGGCGGAGGGCGGCTAGTAGTTGCTATTTAACAATCTGATGAACTTGAGATAGAAGCTGTTTTTCAGTCTCTTGGCCCCAGCTTTGATGCACCTGTACTGACCTCGGCTTCTGGATGGTAGCAGGGTGAACAGGCTGTGGCTCGGGTAGCTGAGGTCCTTGATGATCTTCTTGGCCTTCCTGTGACACTGTGTGCTGTAGATATCCTGGAGGGCAGGCAGTGAGCCCCTGGTGAAGCGTTGGGTAGACCACACCACCCTCTGGAGAGCCCTGTGGTTGCGGACATTGCAGTTGCCGTACCTGGCAGTGATACACCCTAACAGGATGCTCTCAATGGTGCATCTGTAAAATTTGTGAGAGTCTTAGGGGCCAAGCTGAATTCCTTCAGGCTCCTCTGGTTGAAGAGGTGCTGTTGCGCCTTCTTCGCCACACTGTCTGTGTGGGTGGACCATTTCAGATTGTCAGTGATGTTTACGCAGAGTAAACTTGAAGTTTTTAACCTTCTCCATTGCGGCCCCATCAAGGTGGATGGGGGTGTGCTCCCTCTGCTGTCTCCCAATCAGGTCCGGTCCTTCGTTTTGTTGACGTTGTCGCCAAAGTTATTTTCCTGCACCACTCCGGCTGTGGCGGACATTAAACTTTGAAAACGTTAGACACTAAATAGAATTTAAGGAACAGAAAGAAATATAATTTTCATATAGTTCAGGCTTACATTATGCCTACAATAATCCTTCCTTTGAAGCACATCTCACGAGTAGCAGAGCCTTTTCCTTTCTTCCTGTGCCAATCAAATTTGCCTAGACCTACTGTCAAGTTACCAGGTTGTTATCTAGCTAGGTAACATGACTGAACATGGTTTGTTATCAAACAAATAATACGCGAGCCGGGATTAGTTTAAAACAGCCCGCGACATGGTTTGTCAAGATGCTCTCGATGGTGCAGCTGTATAACTTTTTGAGGATCTGAGGGCCCATGCCGAATCTTTTCAGCCTCCTGAGGAGGAAGAAGCATTGTTGTTCCTTCTTGACGACTGTGTTGGTGTGTGTGTGGACCATGATCATTCGTTAGTGATGTGGTAACCGAAAAACTTGAAGATCTTGACCTGCTATCTGTTGGGGCGGAATGCCAATTGCAGTGGGTCCAGGGTGTCTGGGATGATGGTGTTGATGTGAGCCATGACCAGCCTTTCATGGCTACAGATGTGAGTGCTATGGGGCGGTCATTTAGACAGGTTACCTTGGTATTCTTGGGCACAGGGTGGTCTGCTTGAAACATGTAGGTATTACAGACTGGGTCAGAGAGAGGTTGAAAATATCAGCGAAGCACTTATCTGCTGGTCAGCGCAGCACTTGTCTGCTGGTCAGCGCATGCTCTCAGGATGTGTCCTGGTAATCAGTCTGTGAATTTGAACTTATTTAAAGGTCTTACTCACATCGGCTATGAAGAGCGTCATCACACATTCGTCTGAAACAGCTGGTGCTCTCATGCATGGTTCAGTGTTGCTAGCCTTGAAGCATGCATAGAAGGTATTTAACTCGTCTGCCACATCCGAAGAGTGTCATAGCTGGTGTGGTAGGATTCGATATTGGTCCTGTATTGACGCTTTGCCCGATTGGTTTGTCGGAGGTCATAGCGGGATTTCTTTTTAGTGTCCGGATTTGTGTCCCGCTCCTTGAAAGCGACAGCTCTAGCCTTTACCTCAGTGTAGATGTTTACTGTACTCCATGGCTTCTGGTTGGGATATGTACGTACTGTCACAAAATCGTTGATGCACTTATTAATGAAACCAGTGACCGATGTGGTGAACTCCAGGAACATATTCCACTCTGTGCTAGCTAAACAGTCATCTAGCTTAGAATGCGGATAAATAACATAACACTGATCTTAATCAATTAATTTGCCTGGATCAGAGAAGCTGTCAGTCTCATCGAGTTCATACAGTATGTATGGCACAGTGGAGATCGCCAAAAAAATACTGCAACATGTTGCACAGGTTGGATAGGCACACAGTGAGGCTTATATTAACCCCCACTCTACCAAACCAAATCCTAAGCAAGAAGCATAGGGAAATAATGTCTAGATGTTTTTTTCCCGTTTATGATACTTGAAATGTAATTATTAGCATTATGGCATTTTGTGTTAATTATTGTGAATAAATAGCGGCTATCAACCAATCAGCATCCAGGATCCAAACTTGCCATTATATAAAACCATATAACAAACAGAAAGATGTCAATGGCAAACGTGTCACTGGCCATACAAAGCTCAAAAGTTTGCAAAAATTAATTCTGAATAGTATTAGTTAACCCGTTTAATCCCGAATTTTTCCCAGACATGAAAATATCCAAATCAAGTGTCAGTAGTAACCCTTTGAAGTAATCAATCATTATTTTTTCAAATTTTAATGGAAAAGTAGGTTGAAAAGTGTTTTATGGTCGGTCACAATGTGACTTGTGGGATAATGTTACGTATACTGAATTAACATAATATTCCTATGCAGTTATCAAAGTTCTTATATATCCCAACCAAGTTATTAACACATTTAACTCTGTCACTAGCATTCCCCAGCATTGCCACTAGAATGCCCCGTCACATTCTAGTGTGACTATTTTACACATCAAAAACCCTTATATAACACGATATGAATACTGAGAGCAAAGACAAAAAGACAACAACCATCAATGTATTTCAACATTGTTACTTTAGTTCAACATGTACTGAAACATTAATATTGTAACTTTATTGTAACATTTAAACTCGTACTTTAGTGCAATATTCATTGTAACATTGTCATTGTGACATTTTAGTGCAACATTCACTAACAACTGTATAGCAGTCGTGTGATTCATTCCCACTGAACATAAAGGTAACATTTAGGATAGAGGTAGCCTGTAGAATATGCAAGTAGAGGCCTACACTGAAAAAAATACAATAATATATATATATTTAAAAAGCGCCACTGGACAATGAGTGCTTATATATATCATAGAGTTAGGCTTCAGAACCAAATGCAAGATTAGTTTGTGCATCACTGTTTTGAACTATGATCAGTCAGACCTACTGTCATACAGGATGTTTTGAGTCAATTGACCTTCTTTTCCAAAAACATTTCAGTAATTTTGATTGTATTTTTCATCAACTTTTCTTTTCTTCCTAGAGTCTGTTGTACTGCTTCTCCTCACCCTTTTATCGACTTTTCTATTTTTCTTTCATTGTCTTTTTTCAGCCCTTTTTCATTCGGTCTCATCTCCTTTTCTACTGTCCATGGTATATCTTGAAGCACTCAATGTGCAGTGGCGCTTTGCATTTCTCACATGCATAGGTAGTGTGTTTGTCACAATGACGAATTCTCTGGAACCGGTGCATCGTGTTGATTGAGAAGCTCAGTGAGAAGCTTTGTCATATCTTGCCTGATCTTTAACAGTAGCAGCCAGCAAAGATCTCCTTCCATGGCTCAGTGGTTTCGTGCCAAACTTTTGCATATTCGGGCTGTATACTATGTGTTTTGGAATCACATCAGTGGAAGGCCTCTTCGATCGTTTGAACGCTCAATCTTTATTTTTGACCACCTGCAGCTTTTCCCTTGGCTCTTCTGACTGGAACCTCTGGCGGGTTCCTGTCATGATCTGTTTGCATAGGTTCAGCATATGCATTCAACAGCCTGGCTGGCAAATGGCCTGTCCATAGTCCATATCTGACCCATCGCTATCACAATCACTCAGGACAGCATCTTTCTCATTATGAGGGATAACTGCAATGTTGCATGCCTTGTCTGGGCAGTCACCTAGATTAAACATATCCAGAACTTGACTCAAAGTGAAACTAAAAGAAAGAACAGAGTATAAAGTTAGGTAGAACAAGAATTATGTATGTGTATAACTGTGTGTATACCTAGATGCACTGTGTTATCCCACCAGTCACTATTATTGACGTCAACATGTTTACACATTTTATGACCACACTGAACAAAGTTGAGTAATTGAAAATGCATATATCAAAACTAGACACCCTAAAGATGATGTGTACCAAACATCTTTGTCCTAACTTTATTTTAACATACTTTACTAACCTGTTGTTTGGGAGCTTTGATGCAGCCATCCTTTTCTCATGGAGCAATCAGGAAGTAAACAGCTCTGGTCTTGTTTTATTTTTTTATATTTCATTTAACCAGGTACGCTAGATGAGAACAAGTTCTCATTTGCAACTGCGACCTGGCCAAGATAAAGCATAGCAGTGTGAACAGACAACACAGAGTTACACATGGAGTAAACAATAAACAAGTCAATAACATAGTAGAAAAAAAAATCTAAATACATTGTGTGCAAAAGGCATGAGGAGGTAGGCAATAAATAGGCCATAGGAGTGAATAATTACAATTTAGCAGATTCACACTGGAGTGATAAATGATCAGATGAACATGTGCAGGCAGAGATACTGGTGTGCAAAAGAGCAGAAAAGTAAATCAAATAAAAACAGTATGGGGATGAGGTAGGTAAATTGGGTGGGCTATATACCGATGGACTATGTACAGCTGCAGCGATCGGTTAGCTGCTCAGATAGCAGATGTTTAAAGTTGGTGAGGGAGATAAAAGTCTCCAACTTCAGACATATTTTTTTTCCGTTCCAGTCGCAGGCAGCAGAGAACTGGAAGGAAAGGCGGCCAAATGAGGTTTTGGCTTTAGGGATGATCAGTGAGATACACCTGCTGGAGCGCGTGCTACGGGTGGGTGTTGCCATCGTGACCAGTGAACTGAGATAAGGCGGAGCTTTACCTAGCATAGACTTGTAGATTACCTGGAGTCAGTGGTGCCAGTCTGGTGGTCTGGCGACGAGCCAGTCTAGCGACGAACATGTAGCGAGGGCCAGCCAACTAGAGCATACAAGTCGCAGTGGTGGGTGGTATAAGGTGCTTTAGTAACAAAACAGATGGCACTGTGATAAACTGCATCCAGTTTGCTGAGTAGAGTATTGGAAGCAATTTTGTAGATGACATCGCCGATGTCGAGCATCGGTAGGATAGTCAGTTTTACCAGGGTAAGTTTTGCGGCTTGAGTGAAGGAGGCTTTGTTTCGAAATAGAAAGCCGACTCTAGATTTGATTTTGGATTGGAGATGTTTGATATGAGTCTGGAAGGAGAGTTTGCAGTCTAGCCAGACACCTAGGTACTTATAGATGTCCACATATTCTAGGTCGGAACCATCCAGGGTGGTGATGCTAGTCGGGCGTGCGGGTGCAGGCAGCGAACGGTTGAAAAGCATGCATTTGGTTTTACTAGCCTTTAAGAGCAGTTGGAGGCCACGGAAGGAGTGTTGTATAGCATTGAAGCTCGTTTGGAGGTTAGATTGCACAGTGTCCAAGGAAGGGCCAGAAGTATACAGAATGGTGTTGTCTGCGTAGAGGTGGATCAGGGAATCGCCCGCAGCAAGAGCAACATCACTGATATATACAGAGAAAAGAGTCGGCCCGAGAATTGAACCCTGTGGTACCCCCATAGAGACTGCCAGAGGACCAGACAACATGCCCTCCGATTTGACACACTGAACTCTGTCTGCAAAGTAGTTGGTGAACCAGGCAAGGCAGTCATTAGAAAAACCGAGGCTACTGAGTCTGCCGATAAGAATATGGTGATTGACAGAGTCGAAAGGTCGATGAAGACGGCTGCACAGTACTGTCTTTTATCGATGGCGGTTATGATATCGTTTAGTACCTTGAGCATGGCTGAGGTGCACCCGTGACAGGCTCGGAAACCGGATTGCACAGCGGAGAAGGTACGGTGGGATTCGAGATGGTCAGTGATCTGTTTGTTGACTTGGCTTTCGAAGACCTTAGATAGTGAGAGCAGTATGGATATAGGTCTGTAACAGTTCGGGTCCAGGGTGTCTCCCCCTTTGAAGAGGGGGATGACCCCGGCAGCTTTCCAATCCTTGGGGATCTCAGATGATACGAAGGAGAGGTTGAACAGGCTGGTAATAGGGGTTGAACAGGCTGGTAATAGGGGTTGAACAGGCTGGTAATAGGGGTTGCGACAATGGCGGCGGACAGTTTCAGAAATAGAGGGTCCAGATTGTCAAGCCCAGCTGATTTGTACGGGTCCAGGTTTTGTAGCTCTATCAGAACATCTGCTAACTGGATTTGGGTAAAGGAGAAGCTGGGGAGGCGTGGGCGAGTAGCTGCGGGGGGGGGGGTGGAGCTGTTGGCCGAGGTTGGAGTAGCCAGGAGGAAGGCATGGCTAGCCGTTGTGACATGTGACACTGCACATCATTCATTGAGACCCTTTATTATTTAAATATTTATTGGAAATGCATTGATATTTTCGCATTCCGGTCGCATTCCGCGTCGCTCCACAGGTAGTATCACTTTTTCACTTCATTTAATTTCAGTCCCAACGGTGTGATTTGTTTGATCGTAGCTAGCTACATAGCTAGCTACATAGCCGTCTTTGTTTCAAAGATAATTGTGTAGTCTAGAGCGATTTTCTAGGTTAGCTAGCCAGCTATTGTCGTTCTCCTACGCTACGTAACCAACACTGCTAGCTAGCCAGCTAGCTCCCGATAAGCAGCATTGTAGAAACTTCACACTCAACGGTACGACTTGATTAGGGTAGTGTCAACAACGCAGCTAGCCTACCCCAGCAGTACTCTATCATTTTAATCATTTTAGTCAATTAGATTCTTGCTACGTAAGCTTAACTTTCTGAACATTCGAGACGTGTAGTCCACTTGTCATTCCAATCTCCTCTGCATTAGCGTAGCCTCTTCTCTAGCCTGTCAACTATGTGTCTGTCTATCCCTGTTCTCTCCTCTCTGCACAGACCATACAAACGCTCCACACCGCATGGCCGCAGCCACCCTAATCTGGTGGTCCCAGCGCGCACGACCCACGTGGAGTTCCAGGTCTCCGGTAGCCTCTGGAACTGCCGATCTGCGGCCAACAAGGCAGAGTTCATCTCAGCCTATGTCTCCCTCCAGTCCCTCGACTTCTTGGCTCTGACGGAAACATGGATCACCACAGACAACACCGCTTTATCCTACTGCTCTCTCTTCGTCCGCCCACGTGCTCTCGCACACCCCGAGAGCTTCTGGTCAGCGGGGTGGTGGCACCGGGATCCTCATCTCTCCCAAGTGGTCATTCTCTCTTTCTCCCCTTACCCATCTGTCTATCGCCTCCTTTGAATTCCATGCTGTCACAGTTACCAGCCCTTTCAAGCTTAACATCCTTATCATTTATCGCCCTCCAGGTTCCTCGGAGAGTTCATCAATGAGCTTGATGCCTTGATAAGCTCCTTTCCTGAGGACGGCTCACCTCTCACAGTTCTGGGCGACTTTAACCTCCCCACGTCTACCTTTGACTCATTCCTCTCTGCCTCCTTCTTTCCACTCCTCTCCTCTTTTGACCTCACCCTCTCACCTTCCCCCCTTACTCACAAGGCAGGCAATACGCTCGACCTCATCTTTACTAGATGCTGTTCCTCCACTAACCTCATTGCAACTCCCTCCAAGTCTCCGACCACTACCTTGTATCCTTTTCCCTCTCGCTCTCATCCAACACTTCCCACACTGCCCCTACTCGGATGGTATCGCGCCGTCCCAACCTTCGCTCTCTCTCCCCCGCTACTCTCTCCTCTTCCATCCTATCATCTCTTCCCTCTGCTCAAACCTTCTCCAACCTATCTCCTGATTCTGCCTCCTCAACCCTCCTCTCCTCCCTTTCTGCATCCTTTGACTCTCTATGTCCCCTATCCTCCAGGCCGGCTCGGTCCTCCCTTCCCGCTCCGTGGCTCGACGACTCATTGCGAGCTCACAGAACAGGGCTCCGGGCAGCCGAGCGGAAATGGAGGAAAACTGTGCAGACCTGGCATCCTTTCACTCCCTCCTCTCTACATTTTCCTCCTCTGTCTCTGCTGCTAAAGCCACTTTCTACCACTCTAAATTCCAAGCATCTGCCTCTAACCCTAGGAAGCTCTTTGCCACCTTCTCCTCCCTCTTGAATCCTCCTCCCCTCCCCCTCCTCCCTCTCTGCAGATGACTTCCGACATCCGATCCTCGTTTGCTAAGTCAAACGACACCGCTGGTTCTGCTCACACTGCCCTACCCTGTGCTCTGACCTCTTTCTCCCTCTCTCTCCAGATGACATCTCGCGTCTTGTGACGGCCGGCCGCCCAACAACCTGCCCGCTTGACCCTATCCCCTCCTCTCTTCTCCAGACCATCTCCGGTGACCTTCTCCCTTACCTCACCTCGCTCATCAACTCATCCCTGACCGCTGGCTACGTCCCTCCCGTCTTCAAGAGAGCGAGAGTTGCACCCCTTCTGAAAAACCTACACTCGATCCCTCCGATGTCAACAACTACAGACCAGTATCCCTTCTTTCTTTCTCTCCAAAACTCTTGAACGTGCCGTCCTTGGCCAGCTCTCCCGCTATCTCTCTCAGAATGACCTTCTTGATCCAAATCAGTCAGGTTTCAAGACTAGTCATTCAACTGAGACTGCTCTTCTCTGTATCACGGAGGCGCTCCGCACTGCTAAAGCTAACTCTCTCTCCTCTGCTCTCATCCTTCTAGACCTATCGGCTGCCTTCGATACTGTGAACCATCAGATCCTCCTCTCCACCCTCTCCGAGTTGGGCATCTCCCGGCGCGGCCCACGCTTGGATTGCGTCCTACCTGACAGGTCGCTCCTACCAGGTGGCGTGGCGAGAATCCGTCTCCTCACCACGTGCTCTCACCACTGGTGTCCCCCAGGGCTCTGTTCTAGGCCCTCTCCTATTCTCGCTATACACCAAGTCACTTGGCTCTGTCATAACCTCACATGGTCTCTCCTATCATTGCTATGCAGACGACACACAATTAATCTTCTCCTTTCCCCTTCTGACGACCAGGTGGCGAATCGCATCTCTGCATGTCTGGCAGACATATCAGTGTGGATGACGGATCATCACCTCAAGCTGAACCTCGGCAAGACGGAGCTGCTCTTCCTCCCGGGGAAGGACTGCCCGTTCCATGATCTCGCCATCACGGTTGACAACTCCATTGTGTCCTCGTCCCAGAGCGCTAAGAACCTGGCGTGATCCTGGACAACACCCTGTCGTTCTCAACTAACATCAAGGCGGTGGCCCGTTCCTGTAGGTTCATGCTCTACAACATCCGCAGAGTACGACCCTGCCTCACACAGGAAGCGGCGCAGGTCCTAATCCAGGCACTTGTCATCTCCCGTCTGGATTACTGCAACTCGCTGCTGGCTGGGCTCCCTGCCTGTGCCATTAAACCCCTACAACTCATCCAGAACGCCGCAGCCCGTCTGGTGTTCAACCTTCCCAAGTTCTCTCACGTCACCCCGCTCCTCCGCTCTCTCCACTGGCTTCCAGTTGAAGCTCGCATCCGCTACAAGACCATGGTGCTTGCCTACGGAGCTGTGAGGGGAACGGCACCTCACTACCTCCAGGCTCTGATCAGGCCCTACACCCAAACAAGGGCACTGCGTTCATCCACCTCTGGCCTGCTCGCCTCCCTACCACTGAGGAAGTACAGTTCCCGCTCAGCCCAGTCAAAACTGTTCGCTGCTCTGGCCCCCCTATGGTGGAACAAACTCCCTCACGACGCCAGGACAGCGGAGTCAATCACCACCTTCCGGAGACACCTGAAACCCCACCTCTTTAAGGAATACCTAGGATAGGATAAAGTAATCCTTCTCCCCTCCCCCCTTAAAAGACCTAGATGCACTATTGTAAAGTGGCTGTTCCACTGGATGTCATAAGGTGAAAGCACCAATTTGTAAGTCGCTCTGGATAAGAGCGTCTGCTAAATGACTTAAATGTAAATGTAAATTGATAGATCATTCAGTAACATTTTTAGAGCCTTATAACTGAAAACGTTTTTACGGTCACTATTGTGACCGATGGGATTAAATAGGTTAATGCTAAATCATTATTCAAAAACAAACACTGAAAACCCCTTTGAGGCAACTGCAATGGGCTAAAGCTGGTTTCGATGGCTAGAGTGAACCTGTGAAGTTGATGGTTCTACCATGTTGTTGTTGAGAGCATGCAGTTTGTGAGTGTGTGTGTGGCTGAGGGGACAGAATGGATTGTCTCAGTGGCTAAGAGAGCATGCCAGTCACTCACAGCCTAATGTTTGCCGCTCCTCTGGACCTCTCCCCTGAACTCCACTGTGCCTAAATCATCACAGCTTCGCCCTTTATCCGCACTTAAGTCCTGTAACTTCGATCTCATTACCATCAATTAAGACACGGTTTAGTCTGACTAAGTCCATTTGAAGCCTGTGACAGTGCACACCACAGGCCTTCCACAACTCAGAGTGCGGAGTCCTTCACACTGGTGGCCTCCACATATTCCTCACTATATCGCCCCGATAAAACAGGCCCATTCCTAATTTCAGTGGCACTATCTTGCATCTACAGGGGGAGAGATGGTGTTGCTGCAGTCAGCAGTCCACAAGGACCATTTGCACTTCTCTCTGTGCTTTAGCACCGTGGAACTTGTGTTTTCAGAGAAAGTCTATCTCCTTCTCATGCCACTTTAATAGATGGCAAACTTGCCATCGGTAATATAATTAACAACAATTAGCAACATGGCGGGCAGGTGTCTCTATTTTAAAGGGACTCGTCTAATTTATCATGCAGCAAGCCTGTGCTACTGTATGGGACTAATCTAGTTTCCTTCAGTAAATCATGCCATGTACAAAGTAGACTTTCCATATGACATAACTAATCACAGCTCTAACATTGTTCACCCTTGGAGTCAACACATTTTCATTTCTGAGGATGGATCACAAATTGACCACCACAACCTCCACTACACCTTATTTCAAACCTGTCTTGTTTGATCAAGCCGAAAAATTACATGAAGAGCCTCGCTTCTGTGCAGGAGCATTTATGACAGCAGATAGATAACCTTATATGTCTGACATTTCCGAGGAAAAGGCTGCTTGGATGGGTTAGTAGGGGACTGACACAAAACCCACAACTCCCAATTCTCTGGGTAAAAGCAGTGCACTATATAGGGAATAGGGTGCAATTTCAGACACAGTCCTGGTTAGGTGCTGTTGAACAATGAGGCTCAGTGCTCCTGGGTTTGACAACATCAGGCTGGGCTGCTTTTGCTTGGGCCTCGATCACTAGGCCTGAGGATTAGTATGCAAAGCATTAAGGCATTGAACATGATGTCTGCTGCCAGTGACAAACTGTAATGAACCCAGCGGTACCTTATCAACCCTGCTGGAAGCAGCAATGATCACACCAGAACAGTTCCCTGCGACTCAAAGTGAATTGAAGTGAAATTGTATTGAGAGAACAGGAATTGGATTAACTTCTGTGTTATTTAGACAAAACCTCTACTATTTGTAGATGTAATATATAATAGGATACTACAGTCGTGACCAAAAATTGAGAATGAAAGTTTGCTGCTTCAGTGTCCTTAGATATTTTTGTGAGATGTTACTATGGAATACTGAAGTATAATTACATGCATTTCAGTGTCAAAAGCTTTTATTCACAATTACATGAAGTTGATGCAAAGAGTCAATACTTGCAGTGTTGACCCTTCTTTGTCAAGACCTCTGCACTCTGCCCTGGCATGATGTCAATTAACTTCTGGGCCACATCCTGACTGATGGCAGCCCATTCTTGTATAATCAATGCTTGGAGTCTGTCAGAATTTGTGGGTTTTTGTTTGTCCACCCGCCTCTTGAGGATTGACCACAAGTTCTCAATGGGATTAAGGTCTGGGGAGTTTCCTGGCCATGGACCCAAAATATTGATGTTTTGTTCCCCAAGCCACTTAGTTATCACTTTTGACTTATGGCAAGGTGCTCCATCATGCTGGAAAAGGCATTGTTTGTCACCAAACTGTTCCTGGATGGTTGGGAGAAGTTGCTCTCGTAGGATGTGTTGGTACCATTCTTTATTCATGGCTGTGTTCTTAGGAAAAATTGTGAGTGAGCCCACTCCCTTGGCTGAGAAGCAACCCCACACATGAATGGTCTCAGGATGCTTTACTGTTGGCATGACACAAGACTGATGGTAGCTCTCAACTTGTCTTCTCCAGACAAGCATTTTTCCGGATGCCCCAAACAATCGGAAAGGGGATTCATCAGAGAAAATTACTTTACCCTAGTCCTCAGCAGTCCAATCCCTGTACCTTTTGCAGAATATCAGTCTGTCCCTGATGTTTTTCCTGGAGAGAAGTGGCTTCTTTGCTGCCCTTCTTGACACCAGGCCATCCTCAAAAAGTCTTTGCCTCACTGTGCGTGCAGATGCACTCACACCTGCCTGCTGCCATTCCCGAGCAAGCTCTGTACTGGTGGTGCCCCAATCCTGCCGCTGAATCAACTTTAGGAAACCGTCCTGGCGCTTGCTCGACTTTCTTGGGCACCCTGAAGCCTTCTTCACAACAATTGAATCACTCTCCTTGAAGTTCTTGATGATCTGATAAATGGTTGATTTAGGTGCAATCTTACATGCAGCAATATCCTTGCCTGTGAAGCCCTTTTGTGCAAAGCAATGTTGACGGCACGTGTTTCCTTGCAGGTAACCATGATTGACAAAGGAAGAACAATGATTCCAAGCACCATACTCCTTTTGAAGCTTCCAGTCTGTTATTAGAACTCAATCAGAAGAACAGAGTGATCTCCAGCCTTGTCCTCTTCAAAAGGAGGCTGTGTTAACGAGATAATCACTGACATGATGTCAACTGGTCCTTTTGTGGCAGAGCTGAAATGCAGTGGAAATATTTTGGGGGTATTCAGTTCAGTTGCATGGCAAAGAGGGACTTTGGAATTAAATGCAATTCATCTGATCACTCTTCATTACATTCTGGAGTATATACAATTTGCCATCATACAAACTGAGGCAGCAGGCTTTGTGAAAATTAATATTTGTGTCATTCTCAAAACTTTTGGCCACGACTGTACTTTTACTAGTAGGCTAGTCGGGACTCCCGATTGGCGCAGCAGTCTAAGGCACTGCATCTCAGTGCTAGAGACGTCACTACAGACACCCTGGTTTGATTCCAGGCTGTATCACAACCGGCCATGATTGGGAGTCCAATAGGGTGGCGCACCTACGGACCAGCCTTGTCCGGGTTTGTCCAGTGTAGGCAATCATCTAACTAAGAATTTGTTCTTACGTAACTGACTTGCCTAGTTAAATAAAGGTACAATTTTAAAATTCAAAAAACACTTTTAGCTATGTCCAAATCCTTACCCGGACCCACAAGAATGACCCCCCCCCCCCCCAACACCCCCACGTTGAAGTGGCAATAAGATTGACTCAATTAATTCTAACAGGCCTAGGGCTTATAGAGGCCACACACAGACAGACAGACAGACAGACAGACAGACAGACAGACAGACAGACAGACAGACAGACAGACAGACAGACAGACAGACAGACAGACAGACAGACAGACAGACAGACAGACAGACAGACAGACAGACAGACAGACAGACAGACAGACAGACAGACAGACAGACAGATAGACAGACAGACAGACAGACAGACAGACGCCCGGGAACATGTACACTCAGTATACATTATTCTTAAATTGGGGGAGGGGGAACCACAGCCTCGCGGAGACTGCAGGGGTACACGCTACACCACTAATTATAACTACAAGTTAAGTATAACTATAAGAAATCTAAGAGGTGTCAAATAAATTATATCCAGCTCAGGGCTCCAGCTATGCATTTGATATGCTAACTTGCTAGCTACAGTTGAAATCGGAAGTTTACATACACTTAGGTTGGAGCCATTAAAAGTAGTTTTCAACCACTGCACAAATGTATTGTTATCAAACTATAGTTTGGCAAGTCGGTTAGGACATCTACTTTGTGCATGACATAACTACCTTTTCCAACAATTGTTAACAGACAGATTATTTAACGTATAATTCACTGTATCACAATGAACGTACTTTGGTGCGAAAAGTGCAAATCAATCACAGAACAACAGCAAAGGACCTTGTAAAGATGCTGGAGGAAACAGGCACAAAAGTATCTATATCCACAGTAAAGCGAGTCCTATCTCGACATAACCGGAAAGGCTGCTCAGCAAGGAAGAAGCCACTGCTCCAAAACTGCCATAAAAAAAGCCAGACTACGGTTTGCAACTGCACATTGGGACAAAGATCATACTTTTTGGAGAAATGTCCTCTGGTCTGATGAAACAAAAATAGAACTGTATGGCCATAATGACCATTGTTATGTTTGGAGGAAAAAGGGGGAGGCTTGCAAGCCAAAGAACACCATCCCAGCCGTGAAGCACGGGGGTGGTAGTATCATGTTGTGGGGGTGGCAGCTTCATGTTGTGGGGGTGCTTTGCAGCAGGATGGACTGGTGCACTTCACAAAATAGATGGCATCATGAGGATGGAAAATTATGTGGATATTCTGAAGCAACATCTCAAGACATCAGTCAGGAAGTTAAGGCTTGGTCACAAATGGGTCTTCCAAATGGACAATGACCCCAAGCATACTTCCAAAGTTGTGGCAAATGGCTAAGGACAGCAAAGTCAAGGTATTGGAGTGGCCATCACAAAGCCCTGACCTCAATCCCATAGAACATTTGTGGGCAGAACTGAAAAAGTGTGTGCGAGCAAGGAGGCCTATAAACCTGACTCAGTTACAAAAGTTCTGTCAGGAGGAATGGGCCAAAATTCACCCATTTTTTTGTGGGAAGCTTGTGGAAGGCTACCCAACAAGTTTGACCCAAGTTAAAACATTTAAAGGCAATGCTATCAAATACTAAGTGAGTGTATGTAAACTTCTGACCCACTGGGAATGTGATGAAAGAAATGAAATCTGAAATAAATCACTCTACTATTATTCTGACATTTCACATTCTTAAAATAAAGTGGTCATCCTAACTCACCTAAAACAGGGAATTTTCACTAGGATTAAATGTCAGGAATTGTGAAAAACGGAGTTTAAATGTATTTGGTTAAGGTGTATGTAAACTTCCGACTTCAACTGTAAGTGGCGCGATGTCAAGATCAAGCTTCTTGGTTACATCTAGGGTTGCACATCTTTGGGAGTATTCAGAGGTGAAAACTTTCCGTGAGAATGAACGGGAATATATGGGAATGAACTGGAATATATGCAAATTCATATTAATACCATTTAAATATAGATGTTTTTTGTATTGGATATATTTACCATATCATATGGAGACATAATTGCAAATGATTAAATCCTTCCAATATAAATAAAAATAACAATTTAGTTACGAATTTTAACTTTAATTGAGTTGACTCTTCACATGGGATGATTTCACTGAACAACAAAAGGGAGTATTGAATGATCCCCAACGATCGAATCTCCCAAAAACATTTTTATCATACATCTTTAAAATGATAGTCTAGAAACTAAAGCTTTGGTTGTCTTCCTCTCAGGCTTCCATGTCTTCTCCCTGGACCTCCTCAATGTCCACCTCTTGAACATCAGACTCTGAGGCTTCAACTTCACTGTCACTTTCCAACCTTGTTGAGGATGGCTCGTTGTCACGCTCAAAAAGCCTCACAATTGCCCGATTGCCGCCGATTTTTCAACCCTTGTATTGGTTAACCTGTTGCGAGCTTTGTTGTGTGCGTGTTCCCAAACAAGGACCAGTTGCGCTCTGAGGTGGCTGATGTCGGTGGGATTTGGAGGATGATGGAGGCAACAGGGGAAAGAGCCTCAGATCCACAAAGTTCCTTCCACCAGGTGGCTGATGAGATATGTTGACACAAATCTCTATCTCAAAGCCCTTGCTTGGAAGTGTACTTCGCCAGACTGCCAAGAACCTTGCCCTCATCCAGGCCAAGGTGGCAAGACACGGTAGTGATGACACCATACGCCTTGTTGATCTCTGCACCCGACAAGATGCTCTTGCCAGCATACTTGGGGTCCACATGTACACTGCGGCTTGTATGGGCTTCAGGCAGAAGTCTTCACGCTTTTTGATGTATTTCAGAACTGCAGTTTCCTCTGCTTGGAGCAACAGTGAAGTGGGAAGGGCAGTACCGATTTCTTCTGAACATCAGACAGAATGGCGTTGTCTCCCTCAATCCGTGCAATGGCTACTGCTATAGGTTTCAGGAGTTTCAGACTGCTTACCACTCTCTCCAAAAAAAACATCATCCAGGATGATCTGCTTGATGGGGCTATCCATATCGGCAGACTGTGATCTGGCCATTTCTTGGAGAGACGCATTCCCCTGCAGGAGACTGTCAAACATGATGACAACACCACCTCAACAGGTGTTGCTGGGCAGCTTCAATCTGGTGCTCTTATTCTCACTTTGCTTGGTGAGGTAGATTGCGACTATAACTTGATGACCCTTCACATACCTAACCATTTTCTTGGCTCTCTTGTAGAATGTATCCATTGTTTCAGTGCCATGATGTCCTTGAGGAGTAGATTCGATGCATGAGCAGCACAGCCAATGGGTGTGATGTGAGGGTTTGACTCCTCCACTTCAGACCAAGCAGCCTTCATGTTTGCAGCATTGTCTGTCACCAGTGCAAATACCTTCTGTGGTCCAAGGTCATTGATGACTACATTGCAGATGAGCTGAAGGCAGAGACCGGTGTGTCTGTTGTCCCTTGTGTCTGTGCTCTTGTACAATATTGGTTGAGGGGTGGAGATGTATTTAATATTCCTTGCCCATGAACTTTCAACCACCCATCAGAGATTATTGCAACACAGTCTGCTTTCTCTATGATTTGCTTGACCTTCACTTGAACTCTGTTGAACTCTGCATCCAGCAAATGAGTAGATAAAGCATGTCTGGTTGGAGGGGTGTATGGTGGATGAAGAACTTTCAGAAATCTCTTCCAAAACACATTGCCTGTGAGCATCAGAGGTGAACCAGTTGCATACACAGCTCGAGCAAGACATTCATCAGCATTTATCTGACTACGTTCCTCCATTGAGTAAAAAAATAATCTGATTCCAGGAGGACCATGAGCTGTTGCTATCAATAAGGTGTCTGATTCATAATTTTCACCTCAAATAGAAATAGAGGTTGCTTGTGTTGAGCGCTGAGGGAACTTTATGCACTTGACCAGATGATCCTGCATCTTTGTTGCATTCTTCACATATGATTTGGCACAGTATTTGTAAATGTACACAGCTTTTCCTTCTACATTAGCTGCAGTGAAATGGCCCGTGGCATTGTCCTGTAAAGATTAGAATTTTATTTGTAAAAAAATAAACGAATATAATTCCATGTACAGATAAATAGTTAAGCAGGTACATTAAACAACTCCTTTGTAAGATACATGTTTTAAAATGAAACATGAATGTAAACAGGTGAATTAACACTCCTCAGTTAGCAGGCTCATGCAAGCTAAAACCCACATGGAAGCAAAAACTCACTATCAGAAATTGTAAATAAGTTAGAAATAATTCAAAACACACTTTGCTGTAGGCTATTTTTACTAGTTAACAAACAAATTACGTATGTCATATTCAATATATTCACCCCACCCAGTATTGTAATCAAACTTACCAGAAAGCATGTAGTCCTTGGCTCAGACTGTGTAGTAGGGTAGGTTCAATAGTGTCTCATATGTGTAGGTTCTTGAGAATCAGCTGCACATGGGATGGAAGAATGCACTGTGCATGAAGAAGGTTGCAATTCCATTGAATTGGGGATAGTTTAACCAAAATATGCCACAAGACCTAGAATTGCCTTGTGTATCCCACAAAAAAAGGTTCCCTGTTATGAGCTAACTTTTTTGATGAATATAAGCAAAATTCCCACATTTACAGGGCTTAAATTTCCAGAAAATGTCCAGAAAATGACCCTTTGCAACCCTAGTTACATCAGAGACATTCAATTCCCTCCTGGATCAAGATCCCTGTCGCCTAAACTGTTTTGTGCAACAAACATTTTTTTAAGAAAAGGAATATTCTTATTAAAGACATTTGTGGGAAATAGCGCCCCTTGTGTGCACTTCTGGTAATACCGTATACCCCAGTATGGTACAGAAACAGTACGAAATTCTGGATACCACCCAACCTTAATTTTTAAAACAGTAGGCATGCAGCTGTACCAGTCAGTCGTTTGCCTAGCCTGTCAGAGCCTGCTGAACAATTTGAGCTTTCACACCAAGGCCAATTAGTTTGGAGGCAGAGCTCATTGGAATGGAACAGCTGAAATGCAGAACAAGAGGTAAAATGTTCCTAGTAAAAGGGATGCCAATCAAAAGCATGTCCCACTATGTCTGACAGGAGGTGGAACAAGAACGCTCCACCGTTGAATAGTAATCCTGTTCACAATGTGCCTGAATATCAATTAGACAATTTCCCAAGCCTACAATCACAGGAAGATGCAATACTTATTCAGATAAAATAAAAAATGTCCATGCTAACCACACATTTGAATCTTCCCTAGATACCACCTAACAAATAATTATTTTCAACATTAGGCTGCAAAACAGCAAAACCGAAACACTATGGGTGTATTTCTGTATCAGGAGAAATTGTACAGAGCCCCTAAACTTCAGAGTGGTACCATGAAAAGCTGTAATAACTACACATTATCTCACACACTGAGTTCATTTCAATGTGGTCGCGGTGTTTAAAAAAAAGAGTTCAGCTGATTCACTGCTAAACTGTCAACAGTTTGGTAATCTTGTCTGGGCCGTGTCTGACTTTTCTCACAACCTTCCTTTTCCATGAATCTCAATTTGACATATAGAATAGTGTGGTATTTCAAAGATGGAGCGATGTATTTTTTAAGCACGTGAACAAGTATCATGTTGTCGGCAAACTCTGCCTCCCCCGGCCAGATCAAGACCATGTACTACAGAGAAAGGAAAACCATTCACGACTCTCCACAGTGCTCCTTAAGTTAAGCAATGAGAGAAGCATTGAACAATTAAAGAAAAATAAATCTGACATGCAGATTGAGTCAACAGTGATGGATATAATGCTTTAATCACTGGATAATGCATAACCTTAGTTAGCACCAGCAACAGACTAACATCTTAGTCCTCATTCTCCCACAGAGATAATTTTGGGTCTCTATTCTAATGTGTGTTTATCGGTATGAATTGTTTACAAGATGACACTTCTTTGAAACTCCTAAACTGCTAGAGCCAGACTGCGTAATTGGTTTTGATGGAGTCTACAGGTCTTGAATGTTTCCTGACCTTTGCTGTGAGAGCATGAGCAGCTTGTTTTAACTGGAGATCTTTTAACCCCTCAACATCTTTGAGCATCAAACTGCCAGATGACAGGTGTGTAGCCGAAAAGAAGAGGCAAATGCCAACTTACCTCCGAAGTGATTTCTGGACCAAAGTGAAATAATGTTTTGTAGATAAACAGCTAGATTTTAAATCCATCCAACAAAGACGCACCACAAACTACTGATAGATTTGGATGGCTGCCCTTTTCCATTTGACCAAAGAGAAGATGAGGATACAGATGTTTTCAAATTTTAAAAATACTTGCATTGCCATAGATACAGTGCCTCCAGAAAGTATTTATACCCCTTGACTTTTTTTGTGTTACACCCTGAATTCAAAATTGATTACATTTATTTTTTTCTACACACAATACCCCATAATGACAAAGGGAAAACACGTTTGTAGAAATGTTTGCAAATTTATAGAAAATTAAATACAGAAATATTTCATTTACATAAGTATTCACAAACCGTTGCTATGACTCTCCAAATTGAGCTCAGGTGCATCTAATTTCCTTTTATCATCCTTGAGATGTCACTACAACTTGGAGTCCAGCTGTGGCCAATTCAATTGTATTGACATGATTTAATAAGAAACACGCCTGTCTATATAAGTTCCCAAAGTTGAGAGTGCATTGTGAGATTTTCTTGGCACGAGTTAACAGTTAGTGAGAATGAGTGGACGGTGACGTGAGGAGTAAAAAGGGATAAAGCTGGATATGAACAGCAGTTTATGGTTGGAGTGCGATTCACGAGCAAGGATGGGTTTTTGGGTGCCCCATTTGCGGTCTCAAAGATGGTGAAGGACAAATTGGGTAAAGTGGAATCGGTCAGAGTGACCAGGAGCGGTATGATGTGTTGATTTCGTGTGTGTCAAAAGAGCAAAAGCGCAGGAGAAAGTTCTGTGGGTCTACAAGATGTTAATGTTTGATGTGGAAAGCTATGATTTTGAGAGTAGGGCCCCGGTTAAAGGTGTCATCTCTGGTCTCTCATTGGACATAGAGTCTGTGTGGTTTAGGGATAACATTCCAGGAATGGTAGATGCATGTCACTTGAATCGAATGATGGATGGAAAGAAGGAGCAACACCTATCGGTTTTACTGTCTTTTGATGAAGTGGTTCTCCCGACTCATTTAAAACTTGGGTATGTGAGATATTCGGTGAGACCGTATGTACAGAAGCCACTGCAGTATTACAATTATAAAGAAGTTTGTCAAAGGAATAGATATGTCGTAGTTGAAGAGTCAGATAAAGCATGTTGTTGTAATTGTGATGGGAATCATGTTCCCGGAGTGCACTGTAAAGACAAAGTCCAAGGAACAGTCCGTAGAGACCTATCTGAGGAAGGGCATAAAACAATTTCTAGAGTGTTGAAAGATTCCAAGAGCACTGCACTCTAAGAGCACTGTAACTAACCAGACTGTGCCTAAAGCTGACCGTCTGACCAAACAGACAAGAAGTACCTTGGTCAAGGAGGTGACCAAGAACCGAATGACCCGTCTGACAGAGCTACAGAGTTCATTGGCTGAGATGGGAGAACCTGCCAGAAGGAAAACAGTCTTTACAGCACTTCACCAATCTGGGCTTTATGGGAGAGTGGCCAGACGGAAGCCACTCCTGAGAAAAGGCACATGACAGAATGCCTGGAATTTGCAAAAAAAGGCAAGTGAAAGACTCAGAGCACAAGGCAAAAGATTCTGTGGTCTGTCCAGACAAAAATGTTACTCTTTGGCCTGAATGCAAAGCGCTATGTCTGGAGAAAACCAGACACAGCTCATCACCCATCTAACACTATCCCTACAGTGAAGCATGGTGGTGGTAGCATCATGCTATGGGAATGCCTTTCAGCAAGGACTGGAAGACTGGTAAGGATAGAGGGAACAATGAATAGAGCCAAATATGTGCAAATCCTTGACGAGAACCTGCTTCAGAGTGCCAGACTGGGGCAAAAATGTACCTTCCAACAGGACAATGACCCCAAGCATACAACCAACGCAATGCTGGAATGGCTTCAGAACACGAATGTGAAAGTCCTTGAGTGGCCCAGCTAAATCCCAGACTTGAATCCCATTGAAAATCTGTAGAAAGAGTTGAAGATGAAGTTGATTAATTTAACAGAAAATCTGCAAGAAAGAACGGGAGACAATCCCCAGATCCATAAGTGCAAAGCACCCAAGATGACTCAAAGCTGTTACGGACATACCCAAGATGACTCAAAGCTGTTATAGACATACCCAATATGACTCAAAGCTGTTACGGACATACCCAAGATGACTCAAAGCTGTTATAGACATACCCAAGATGACTCAAAGCTGTTACGGACATACCCAAGATGACTCAAAGCTGTTATAGACATACCCAAGATGACTCAAAGCTGTTATAGACATACCCAAGATGACTCAAAGCTGTTATAGACATACCCAAGATGACTCAAAGCTGTAATAGACATTGTGTCCTCCTCCCACCCAAGATGACTCAAAGCTATTATAGACATACCCAAGATGACTCAAAGCTGTAATTAAACCCCTACAACTCATCCAGACATACCTCTCAAGATGACTCAAAACCATGGTGTTATAGACAGGCTCTGATCAGGCCCTAAGATGACTCAAAAATGTTATAGACATACCCAAGATGACTCAAAGCTGTAATAGACATACCCAAGATGACTCAAAGCTGTTATAGACATACCCAAGATGACTCAAAGCTGTAATAGACATACCCAAGATGACTCAAAAATGTTATAGACATACCCAAGATGACTCAAAGCTGTTATAGACATACCCAAGATGACTCAAAACTGTAATAGACATACCCAAGATGACTCAAAGCTGTAATCGCCAACAAAGGTCCTTCTACATATAATTGACTAAGGGATGTGAATACTTATGAAAATGAGATATCTGTATTTCATTTTCAATAATTATTTAAATAAAAACATGTTGTTTTCACTTTGTCTTGTGTGTACGTATTTAATCTAACATATAAATCTATTTAATCCATTGTGGAATAAATCAAGAGGTATGAATAACTTCTGAAGGCACTGCATAAAATAAGTTTTACAAAACATGTGACAATTATTAATGCATTTGTCAAATCTACCCTGTATATAAACATCACATCAAAAAAAAACACAAGGGAAAAGGTGGTTTCACTTGACGGACTTGCTTCCTACTTTGGGTTTACACTTTTCCTAAGACAATGTCAAAACAAAACAAAATAATATGCTATCATGAATAGATAAAATAACTAATCTAAACCCTAGTCAACATCAAATATTAATCCCCAAGACATTTCCTGTCTCTTTAGAATTATATTTTAGTATTCAGTTTTAACTCTGTACTCTGTCAAATAAAATACATCTTTAATTCATTATACAAAGTTGGAAATTTGAGAAATGAAACATTCTGATGTTTATGTCTGGATAAAAACTAGCTGAATATGTATAAAGGAACATTTGAATTACTATATGAAAATTAATTATTCATGTGTCTGCTCAATGGTACAACTCCGCCACTGAACAAAAACCCCGGATATCCAGAGAATTTAACAGGCTCCTGAGTAAACACCCATCCCTGGTTTGACTTTTGAGAAGGTTGAACGCCCTGCGGGGGGTGAAAACGCCAGCTCTTAGTCTGGGTCCTACAGCAGCAGCACCGCTCTAGTTTGTGTGCCTGGTTGCAATAAAAGCTTTATTATTTACCACTTCAGTATATTCAATCATCCTGCAGACTGCCACTGACTCTATAAATACCCCTGCCCTGGGTTGCCTGCTACTTTGAGCTTTCAGCACAGACCAGCAGTCACCTTCAGTCAGTTCAATGGTGGCTTGCGGGGTGGCAACCTAAGTGCTCTGAACTCAACTGTGTGGACACTAGCTCAGATCACAGATCACGTTTCTATTTGTTTCAATCAAACCACAAAGCATTTCACAAAGTAATGTAGAACCCTCTATGATATCCTCTCTCCGCAGGCAGGAGAAGCAAGAAGGCTGTAGGAACTTGCTTGTGTGCAGGTCTCTAATTGGACCACTGGAATCATACCGCCAGAAGACCTAACCTTGGATACATTATGTGATTGAATTTTACCTAATATTTAAAGCAATATGAGTTCAACCCTCACAGTACTAATGGTTAGCTGATCTCTTAGAGGACAGATATATATTTAAGACAACTCTTACTTGAGATGGAGTGGTAGTAATGGTAACCATAGTGATAAAGATGACTGAAACCCTCTTAATTGCCTCCGTGAATAATGGAAATGAAAAGGACTTTCAAAACTGATGTACAAATGTTTACTTTATGTATAACAGCTTAATAAAATGGGGGTCCAGGGGCCTCCCGAGTGGCACAGTGGTGTAAGCCACTGTATCACATTGCTAGCTGTTCCACTAGAGATCCTGGTTCGAGTCCAGGCTCTGTTGCAGCCGGCCGCGACCGGGAGACCCATGGGGCGGCACACAATTGGCCCAGCGTCGTCCTGGTTAGGGGAGGGTTTGTCCTTGTCCCATCATGCTCTAGCGACTCCTGTAGTGGCCTGGCACATGCACGCTGACACAGTAGCCAGGTGTACAGTGTTTACTCTGACACATTGGTGTGGCTGGCTTCCGGGTTAAGTAGGCATTGTGTCAAGAAGCAGTGCAGCTTGGCTGGGTCATGTTTCGGGGGGTGCACAGCTCTCGACCTTCACCTCTCCCGAGTCCGTCACGGAGTTGCATCGATGGGACAAGACTGTAGCTACCAATTGGATACCATGACATTGGGAGAAAAAAGGATAAAAGAAAAAAATACAAAAAAAGGGGGTCCATAAATTATTGTAGAAGTAGCCATAATTCACATATGCATCTCAAAATAAATAAAGTAACAAGAAAACGATACCCCACTTCATGCTCAGTGTTCCTTGGAACCAGTATCACTCAAACAAACAGACTGAGTATTAGAGACAAATTCGCATGAGACATGCCAGGCTTTCTAAGCAATGATAACATTTATATCTATATAAATACGCGCAACTTTCAGTTTTCCTTCTGCAAGAAGAAAACATGTTAGTTCTACTATCTGGACATTTGAGATAGTCATATCTAAATATGTAGCATATTTCCCCCAGAAAATAAGCTATTTAGGAGCACCTGCCATTTGGAATGAGTTAAGCTACGTGAAATCAGGGTTCAAATTAACATAAAGCTGATAATCATACAGTTAAATCGGAAGTTTACAAACACCTTAGTCAAGTACATTTAAACTCAGTTTTTCCACAATCCTGACATTTAATCCTAGTAAAAAATAAGTAAACATTCCCTGTCTTAGGTCAGTTAGGATCAGCACTTTATTTTAAGAATGTGAAATGTCAGAATAACAGTAGAGAGAATGATTTATTTCAGCTTTTATTTCTTTCATCACATTCCCAGTGGGTCAGAAGTTTACAAACACTCAATTAGTATTTGGTAGCATTGCCTTTAAATTGTTTAACTTGGGTCAAACGTTTCAGGTAGGCTTCCACAAGCTTCCCACAATAAGTTGGGTTTGGCCCATTCCTCCTGACAGAGCTGGTGTAACTGATTCAGGTTTGTAGGCCTCCTTGCTCGCACACGCTTTTTCAGTTCTGCCCACAAATGTTCTATGGGATTGAGGTCAGGGCTTTGTGATGGCCAAGCCAATACCTTGACTTTGTCCTTGGAAATTGCTCCCAAGGATGAACCAGACTGGTGGATCTTCTAAAGCCATGACATCATTTTCTGGAATTTTCAAGGCACAGTCAACTTAGTGTATATAAACTTCTGATACAGTGAATTATACGTGAAATAATCTGTCTGTAAACAATTGTTGGGAAAATTACTTGTTTCATGCACAAAGTATGTCCTACCGATTTGCCAAAACTATAGTTTCTTAATTAACAAGAAATTTGTGGAGTGGTTGAAAAACACGTTTTAATGACTCCAACCTAAGGTGTTGTAAACCTCCGACTTCAACTGTATAATAAAACAATTAATGATCAGTGGATTGCTTGAGCATATGTTAATATACAACATTATCTCCCAATGTGATATTATATACAGTATTCTAGCCTGTTGCAAAATAATAATTGTTCTTAGTTGAAATGTGATGCATTGTTTGTCAACATACTGATTACACATCTAGTAGTGATGGAGAATAATGACGAGTGAATGATAGAACTATGATTTGAATGGTTTTGGAATATTCAAAAAGAACTGTGACTTCATCTGTCCATATTAAGATAGTGAGGAGCTTAGCGAAGGGGAGCCATTCAGTGGGATGCTGCTGATTTGAATATGATTAATGGAGGGCCAGCTCCTGGAGTTCCATCCAGCACACACAGCCAGTCAGCCGCTGATAGGGTATAACCCAACGTTGTCTCTGCCATCACCAGATATACTGCTTCTATTTACCCAACACTCAGGAGGTTATACTCCTGTGCTCAGTCTTAAACCCAGACTAGGGATCTGCCCACAATAAGACAGTGAGGAGTCTGTCCAGCTGGAAGAGGAGCTGAAGACCGCTGGCACCAATGCCACAGCCCAGTCCATGGGAGACCATCTCTCCCACACAGAGGACAGGACAGTGTTGTGACAACAGCAGTCCCTTCCCCTCTATGTCACTTCATAGAGCTGGAATCAAAAGCCATGTCAGAGGAATGCATGTCATCACCATCAGGACAGGAAGCACTACAGGAATCAAGGTCAGCCCTGACAAAGTCACCATTCTTTAGTCACTTAAGTGAAGCACAACATGAACTGGTGATCTGTGGAATGACTTGCTCTCACAAGGAAAATGCAAAGACAGAGGATCACTTACAGACACTGAATTTGAAGCATTAAAAGCCTGTAGGCTGTATCTAAGACTGAACTACTAACAACAGTAATTCACAAACAGACAGTGCTAAAGTTCGTTAAAACAAGTACTGTACAATAAAAGCCACAATCCTCGTCTTATAATAACCATCATCCATCACATACTAGAACTTGCTGTCATTCTATCCCTAATGTATCTTACGATGCCGACTTATGAGAAAACACCAGGGTGACGCACTGACCAGAACCAGCTCTCAAAGTTATATACAAATCGAACATAGTAACTGTCCTTTTTATATCCTGCAAGCTGATGTCAAAACTTGAAGCAGGAATGGGTGGCAGGTAGCCTAGTGGTTTAGATTGTTCGGTTAGTAACCGAATGTTCTGTGGTTCAAATCCCTAAGCCAACTAGCTAAAAAAGCTGTCTGTGCCCTTAAGCAAGGCACTTAACCTTAGTTGCTCTGGATAAGATAATATGTTAATGATTCAAATGTTTAAAAATATATATATATATATATATATATATATAATAATATAGGGGTGAAAATGTTATGGATACAAGAGCTTCTGGGTCCAGGAACTGGATGAGTAAAGAGGATTCAGATACAACGCTTAAGCACCCTCTCCCTTATGAAGCAATGCAAATGTGGAGATGTTGAGTGGGCTATTTAACACTAGAAAAGCCCAGCTTCTCTCTGGACCCCCCTTCAGGCCAATAAGGAGTAATTTTGACTCAATTTAACAGTCTAATAAATACATTTCATGTATGCTATCAGAAAAATAATAATTTGGTTGTGTTTAAGAAGGCCTTGGGTAATATTAGAATAAAAAAATATATATTTTAAAGAACACAATATGGCTTGCCGGGGGCCAACGAAGTGCTCTGAACTTGACTGACGGTGTGGACACTCGATCAGATCACATAGATTTTAATACGTTTATGTTCCTCTAGGCTGTTGCCGTTTGCTCAAGTGTGGAGCGTATGGAAAAGTGATTATTCCTGGAAAAAGTGATATTTTGAAATAGAGCTCATCTCTTTAATTCAAGTTTGGCAATGGTAAGTGTTTTAGAAACCTCAGAATCTGCTCTTTCTGATACTATATAGAAATCGAAATTTCTTAGATGCATGTGACACTGTAGGATGATTTGAAAAGTCACTTATTGGCGGTTTGTGAAAATACTGTAAATGACCTGTTAACTGCTTATAACAGAACTTCCATTAGTGATAACGAAATTCTAACATCATAAGTGTGTTAAATAGACTTATTTAGGTCAAGTCAAGGGCGAAAGGGGGCACGACTTTTAATTGACATTGGGTCAAAATGATCCCCTTGGCATTTATAGTGTTAAGGCTACTCAGAAATCAAGTACTATCACCTGTATGTTGCATTCGAGTAATTGGGGACTAACCAGTTTAAAGTAGTCTCAATGACTTTGAAGTTAATAGCTACAATCATGGTTAAGCTCACATTATTTTTACATGAGAAATGTATTGGAATGGGTCTGAGGACAGAGGAGTCCTCATAAAACACCATATAGGCCCCTCTTTGTTATATGTTATATGTTTTATATGTTATTTGTTATATGTTGCTTCCCACTCAAATAGCCTCCCTGGTTTAATATATTACATAATGCAGAATGACAAGCAGGGTTCAAATGTGATTGATATAAACGTCAATGATTGTCACGCCCTGACCATAGAGAGCTTTTTATTCTCTATGTTGGTTAGGTCGGGGTGTGACTAAGGGTGGGTTATCTAGGTGAATATATATATACCTATGTTGGCCTGGTATGGTTCCCAATCAGAGGCAGCTGTTTATCGTTGTCTCTGATTGGGGATCATATTTAGGCAGCCATTTCCCCATTGTGCTTTGTGGAATCTTGACTATATATAGTTGCCTGTGAGCACTATAGCAGCTTCATGTTTCATTTTGCATTTATTGTTTTCTTTGAGTTTCACTTCAAAATAAAGAGGATTGAACCATACCACGCTGCATCTTGGTCCACTCATTGTAACGATCGTGACAATGATGTAAGCAACATTTCAAATCTCTTAGTTTACAAAATCCCAATTTATAATAAATCATACTGTATGTGATTAACACCAAGGAATAGCATATGACAACATACTGTATGAGTTATGAATATGTTAATAATTCCTATTTTAATTCAACTTTGATTATTGGAGAGAGGGTGAGTATCATGACTGGTAGGCTAACAAACTATCATACTTTGACCATAAACACTAGTGCTGTACCTTTCTAGAGGAGAAATGTTAACTAAATGGCTTTAAAAGCACCAGTATTATGAAAGGTTGCAGTATTATGTAAATAATAGCAGGGAGAGAAGCATAGGTTTTTTATAGACAACTATTGATGCACAGTAAGAGCCAAACCTTTTTGGTCATAAGCATTATATGTGCATCATAAAACACATAATGAATGTTTAGACACAAATGTGGGGATATGAAATTTAAAAAAAAGAACATTTACCAATGGAAATAAATCGGTGTATTTGTGCTTATAAAAGTGACAGAGTATGGATTATTACTGAGATCCCTGAAGCCATTAGTGTTCTAAAGTGATATATCTTTCAGTGGACAGGGGAGATGAGGGAGACATTGCGTCAAAGGCTGTTACAGACTCGGTCGGCATAAACGACCCTCATTCAACATCCACCCAGGAGGCATTTTCTAGTCATCCTGTACACTGGCCATGTTTAGAAAATGTAGGACAAGAATAGGTGCTCTTGGAAAGCACGCTTTTCTACAGTCTTTCTGCACACCACACATACTGCATGTCTTGTGTTCCATGATTATCTGTTCACCAGGGGGAAAAATATGAACATCTGGGAAAGGTATCTACAGCTCACACCGAAGCAGTTAGTATATTGTGAGCATATATGCAATATATTTCCTATAAGACATCTAGGTACTATAGGTTGGGCATTGGACACATAAACATCAGTGTGTCATGTCTCTCATCATAGGACATGTCTCTCAGGGTAGTGGCATGGAGCCAGAGAGTGCTCTCTCATCACTGGGACTGTCCACTAGCACAAAGTAATGAGATCATCCTGGGTGAAGTGATGCTGAAAATGAATCATCTCCTCTCTATCCCCCCATGGCACGGTGTCCACATTTCTCCAGGACCTTGTACTGATAGTCCATCCATCCGGTAACACAGGCCAGTGACACCAGAGCCATCACTGGAACAACACAGCCCCCACACAGCATCTAACTGACAATCTCCCAAAATATAGTCAAATCAGAGCAGAAAACATAGGACCATAAGACGTTTCTTAACACTTCCTTTTAAGGGATCCTTATTAGAGTGTAATTACACTAACAAGTATTGCAGTTAACTAACGATTCACAGTTCAAATGTAATAACATGTACCTGGTTGTAATTGCGGTCTGTAATTACAGAAGTGTAACATTGAATGCTTGTAACAATACTTCTTATAAAATGGGCAGGTTTCCACTAAATTCACCAACTTGTTGTTTCAGTTCTTCTAAGCTGCATCCGATTCATTCACAACTGTGACTAAGGTTGGGATCCCTTGTGGATGCGCTGGATGTCTAAGACATTATAGCCTATGCTCAATAGGCTCTAATTACTTAATCATGAATGTGTACTGTTCAAAATATAACGTTGTTGCTAACACTTGCCCCAAAATAAAGTGTGCCACCTGGGTAAACTTGGTTGAGCTTAAAAATACAGATTTAATACGAGTGTCATCCCAGATGAGGAACAAGACACTATTTCAAAGTACATGTAACATTTGCATAAGTGCAATGTAAATACTAGTTTTTACACAGGGTTTAGCAAATTAAAATGAAGTGTATGTTGAGGAGTACTTACTTGTAATTAATGTGTACTTTAAAGCTTGTGGAAGTGAGATCCAAGTGGTAGAATAAATACACAAGTACAACACAGAGTACTAGTAATATCTGCATAAGTACAATGTAATTACAAGGTGTTACACAGGATTTGGCTAAATACAATGAAGTGTATCTTTAGGGGTACTTGTAATTATTGTGTACCGACAAGCCAGTGGTGGAAAAATGACCCAATTGTCACACTTGAGTAAAAGTAGAAAATGAATGAAGTCACCCAGCAAAATACTCCTTAAGTAAAAGTCTAAAAGTGTTTAGTTTTAAATATACTTAAGTATCCAAAGTAGAAGTATAAATGTCACATTCCTTATATTAAGCAAACTTGATGGTACTTTAAAAATATTATACAAAATATAATGGATAGCCAGGTGAACACTCCAACACTATTTACACATGTATTGATAACTGTAGTGGAAGTAAAGTAAAACTAGTAAAGTACAGAAACCACAAAAAAAGCATCTTAAGTAGTACTGTATATAGTATATATAGTATATCACTGTATATAGATGTTTGTTTTCTTTTGTTCTACTGTATTATTGACTGTATGTTTTGTTTATTCCATGTGTAACTCTATGTTGTTGTATGTGTCGAATTGCTACGCTTTATCTTGGCCAGGTCGCAGTTGCAAATGAGAACTTGTTCTCAACTAGCCTATCTGGTTAAATAAAGGTTAATTAAAACATTTAAAAATTTAAACTTTAAATTATTTTTACTTAAAGATGCACTCTCAAACGTTTGTATAATTTCAGCCAGCAGTTTAGAAAGTGGTGCTCATGAGCCAAAAGTGGTCCCCGTTTTTTGTGTACTACATCATCCATTTCGTATGATGTTATGGCCTGCAATTATTATTTTTTTCTTTTTGTGAAATTCATATGAAATGTTCCGAATCAAATTCGTACTATATGTTACAAATTTGTTGTGCTTAAGATCCTGGTGTGCATCTTTAAGTACTGGTACTTTAGTTTACACCATTGCTGAAAGCATACCAACAAGCCATATTTCAGCATGCACAAATCCCATAATATGTGTAAGCCAACTGAGAACTTGTGATTTTTTTTTACTAGTTTAGCGAGCTGGCTAATGCTGTCCCATACTGATCAGCCTAGCTTGCTAGCTAGTTGGCTAATAACGTTAAGTATACTTACCTTTGTAATTGGTTAAATAGGACAACACGTAGAATTTAAAGCCCTTCTCCAATTTGCTTTTCGGCACTGAAGTTGTGGAATTTACAAATCGCCTTCCTAATAAAAGTCCAGCAATGAAAGTGATGCAAACGGAGAACACCCAGCATGTTAATGTTAGCTAGCTACGTGTGCCAACACACACACTATGAGGAACATTCATTCCTTTTCAATGTAGCTAAACACTAGCTAGCTAACTTATTACTGTTCGCACAGATAGAACATGTGACGCATCCGGTTGGAGATGCCTCTCCCTGACAAATATGGTGGGGAGAGGAAGCTCAGTGGCCGGCAATGGGAGCGTATGGAGTGAGATGGAAATGGGCTAACATTCTTATGATTTTCTCATCAATGAAACATTTGATCTCAATACAAAACTACAATATTTTGTAGAGAGTAGACTCCCTTTGCTAAATATATATATATATATATATTTTAATTGCGTTGTTTGGAGTGCAAAGGCGAATTGAGTTATTGTACATGTGCACTTCACAGACTAGGCGTTCCCTTTTGGAAAAATGAAAAAACATGCCAAAACGTGCCAGAAGGATCTTGCGGATGGGGCCACAGTGTCTCCTGACCCCTCCTGTCTCAGCCTCCAGTATTTATGCTGCAGTAGTTTATGTGTCGGGGAGCTGGGGTCAGTTTGTTATATCTGGAGTACATCTCCTGTCCTATCCAGTGTCGTGTGTGAATTTAAGTATGCTCTCTCTAATTCTCTCTTTCTTTCTCTCTCTCGGAGGACCTGAGCCCTAGGACCATGCCTCAGGACTACATGACATGATGACTCCTTGCTGTCCCCAGTCCACCTGGCCATGCTGCTTCTCCAGTTTCAACTGTTCTGCCTGTGATTATTATTATTTGACCATGCTGGTCATTTATGAACATTTGAATATCTTGACGATGTTCTGTTATAATCTCCACTCGGCACAGCCAGAAGAGGACTGGGCACCCCACATAGCCTGGTTCCTCTCTATGTTTCTTCCTAGGTTTTGGCCTTTCTAGGGAGTTTTTCCTAGCCACTGTGCTTCTACACCTGCATTGCTTGCTGTTTGTGGTTTTAGGCGGGGTTTCTGTACAGCACTTTGAGATATCACCACACTGCACACTGCCCTAACCCATCTGGACAAGAGGAATACCTATGTGAGAATGCTGTTCATCGACTACAGCTCGGCATTTAACACCATAGTACCCTCCAAGCTCATCATCAAGCTCGAGACCCTGGGTCTCGACACCGCCCTGTTCAACTGGGTACTGGACTTCCTGACGGGCAGCCCCCAGGTGGTGAGGGTAGGAAACAACATCTCCACCCCGCTGATCCTCAACACTGGGGCCCCACAAGGGTGCGTTCTGGGCCCTCTCCTGTACTCCCTGTTCACCCACGACTGTGTGGCCACGCACGCCTCCAACTCAATCATCAAGTTTGCGGACGACACAACAGTGGCAGGCTTGATTACCTTCAACGACGAGACGGCCTACAGGGAGGAGGTGAGGGCCCTCGGAGTGTGGTGTCAGGAAAATAACCTCACACTCAACGTCAACAAAACTAAGGAGATGATTGTGGACTTCAGGAAACAGCAGAGGGAACAATCCCCTATCCACATCGATGGAACAGTAGTGGAGAGGGAAGCAAGTTTTAAGTTCCTCGGCATACACATCACAGACAAACTGAATTGGTCCACCCACACAGACAGCATCGTGAAGAAGGCGCAGCAGCGCCTCTTCAACCTCAGGAGGCTGAAGAAATTCGGCTTGTCACCAAAAGCTCTCACAAACTTCTACAGATGCACAATCGAGAGCATCCTGGCGGGCTGTATCACCGCCTGGTACGGCAACTGCTCCGCCCACAACCGTAAGGCTCTCCAGAGGGTAGTGAGGTCTGCACAACGCATCACCGGGGGCAAACTACCTGCCCTCCAGGACACCTACACCACCCGATGTTACAGGAAGGACATAAAGATCATCAAGGACAACAACCACCCGAGCCACTGCCTGTTCACCCCGCTATCATCCAGAAGGCGAGGTCAGTACAGGTGCATCAAAGCTGGGACCGAGAGACTGAAAAACAGCTTCTATCTCAAGGCCATCAGACTGTTAAACAGACACCACTAACATTGAGTGGCTGCTGCCAACACACTGACTCAACTCCAGCCACTTTAATAATGGGAATTGACGGGAAATGATGTAAAATATATCACTAGCCACTTTAAACAATGCTACCTAATATAATGTTTACATACCCTACATTATTCATCTCATATGTATACGTATATACTGTACTCTATATCATCTACTGCATCTTTATGTAATACATGTATCACTAGCCACTTTAACTATGCCACTTTGTTTACATACTCATCTCATATGTATATACTGTACTCGATACCATCTACTGTATCTTGCCTATGCCGCTTTGTACCATCACTCATTCATATATCTTTATGTACATATTCTTTATCCCCCTACACTTGTGTGTGTATAAAACAGAAGTTTTGGAATTGTTAGTTAGATTACTTGTTGGTTATTACTGCATTGTCGGAACTAGAAGCACAAGCATTTCGCTACACTCGCATTAACATCTGCTAACCATGTGTATGTGACAAATAAAATTGGATTTGATTTGATGTACGAAGGGCTATATAAATACATTTGATTTGATTTGCTAGCTCATGCTTGGCTCTGCCCACCCCCTTGCTTGTTCTGGCCACTCGACTAGCTTCCCATTGGTCTTTCTTGGGTTATAAGAAAGCATGATGATGATAACTAGTATCGGGTAACATACTGTAGTTTCTAATACCAACTAAATTGTCATACATTCTTCTTCTCTACCAGAGATTTTAACAAGGTCTCAGACACCAGGATGGAGAAATGCTTACAAGAAAGTAGCATATGAAGACAAAGACAGATTTCCAATGTTACTAATAAAATTTCATTTGATTTTGATTTGACTCTTGTAACATTAAAAACAAGAAATACAGCTAATTTAGAAAACGGGATTGTCTACTCACCATTCCATTGACAACAGATTTGAGTTACAAGTAGAATAACTATTTTTATATCTGTTTATATCTGTTTATTCTAATTAATCAAATTATTAATGTAACAACAAAATACTTATTTTGTACAAAATGTAAATTTTTTGTACAAGTAAATTTTTACATGTTGCAATAAAGTTGACTAAAGTAGATGCTCTATTGTTTTGTAAGTATTTTTAACTTGGTAATGAGCGGTAGGCCGAAGTAATTATATACAGTATAAATTGTTCAATCCTGTGTAACACCTAGTAACTTTGTATTTATGCAGATATTACATGTAATGTACACTGTTGTACTAGTGTGTTTATTTCTCACCTGGAAGGGCGCTTTCAGAAGCTGATGATTAGATTGTCAGAATGGAAAATATACTTTGTAGGTACACTCTAATTACAAGTAAGTAAGATGAACTCAAGACGAATTTCATTTTTAACTAGCTAAATTCTGTGTAACACCTAGCAATTACTTATGCAGATATTACATGTACTCTGTGGTATACTAGTGTGTTTATTTGCTGCTTGGATGGCGCTTTCAGAAGCTGCTAATTAGATTGTCAGGATGTGTAACGTACTTTGTCGGTATAGTAATATCACAAGTAAGTGCCCCTCAAGATGCACTTCATTTTAACTAACTAAATCCTGTGTAAGAAATAGTAATTACAGTGTACTTATGTGAACATTACATGTACACTATGGCACTTCCAGAAACTTTTAAAATTATGGCCAGGTTGTCAAGATGGGTAATGTAATGTATAAGTACACATTAGTTACATGTAAGTACCCCTCAAGATACTTCATTATAACTAGCTAAATCTTTTGTAATAACTTGTAATTACATTGTACTTAGGAAAACATTGTATGAACTATTGTATGCTTTAAAATAGTGTAATTCAAATAAAATTGTATTGGTCACATACACATATTCGGCAGATGTTACTGCGGGTGTAGCGAATTGCTTGTCCTCATCTGGGATGACACTCCTATTAGATCTGTTTTCGTAAGCTCAACAAAGTTAAACCAAATGGAAGTAGTTTCCAAGGGGAGGAGTGGTTGGTACGCTAATACAAGACTATTATTAAACACCCAGTGCACTACTCTTCAGAGAGAAAAACACATATGGCAGATGGTGCACTTTATTTTGGGGAAACTTCTAGCAACAACATTGACTAGAGATATATTTTTTAACAGTGCACATTCATGGTTAAATAATTAGAGCCTATTATGCATAGGCTATAATCTCCCAGACACCCAGCTCATCTGCAAGGGATCCCAACCTTCATCACAGTTGGTAATGAATCAGATGCAACTGAGAAGAATTACACTGTAATAAGGATTCCTTAAAAGGAGCTGTTACCAGAAGTCATAATGACAAAGTGAGACATCTGAATCCCCTTTTCATGGAGACTGTCATGTAAGTGGTTTCCAGCGTCCCACCTGCGTAAGGTCAGGTAATGATCTATGCTGGCTGAGATAGGTATGGCAGGATTGTAGATCAACAGTGTGACCTCTATCTTCAGGAACTGTATTCTATTAGGAGGGCAAATAAAGAACATGGCTATTTCAGTTAAACAATGTCGTTTTTGGAAGAAAGTATGAGAGCCTTTCTGTGGGTAATGAAATCACAATGCAAGATCAGTGGCGTGGTTGTGGGATGGCATTGGTCTTAATCCGTTAGGCCTGGCATTCATTGACAGATTGATTAAAGCCTTCCTTATATTGCTCCCATATTTGGGGAGACATTGATGAATCCCTGCAAAGAGACTTTTCCAGACAGACACAAACAAACAATCCAGAGAAAGTAAAAAGGGCCAAGTTAAAGTTAAATCTATCACAGGCCAGTAAGTGTAATGGGAAAATACAGTTTAAGGGTTTAGAATAGTCACAGATGTCAGGAGTTAATTTTCACTGTGTGAGGGAGTATGTTGTCCTAGAAATATAGAGTTGACTAACGGTGAGGTCTTGTGATGTCTGGTGAGTTCTGTTGATGGATGAGCAGGCGCAGCCTCACAAAGCCAGAGTGAAATGGCACAGGGCACAAGACAGAATGACAGACAGTGACACAAGCAGACAAAATCAGCAGAGCCAAGCTACAGGGTCAGACACACAGCCATAGACAAATAGGCCTTTGAGCCGCACAGCCTGCCCCAGATAGTTGTAGCTACACAGTGGACTGAGCCTGTCACAGACCCAAAGCCATCATCTCTCTTGATGACTTGTTAACATGCATGGACCTAGTTGTTTGGTCTTCAAATTCCAAGATAAAAAGACTGGGAGGGAGGCACTAGACTGGAGGCAGGCATGTGCTTGTTTATTGCAAGTATAAGCAGCTCATCAGAAGATTGGTTCATTGCAAATCCATTAAGTGTGCAGTGCATGAATCATGCTGCAGCCTGCACTGCTTCTGTATTTATGTTGTGCTGTAGTTTCTTGTGAACAGGACTGGTGGAAATGCTGCCAAACAGCAAGGAAACTCTCATTATGTTTGTCACATCATTCATTGTCCTAATACATTTACGTTTGTTACACACACTGCTCATGTTTGAAAGCGTATATTAATAGACTTCAAAATATATGAAATATGGGATGCAACCACGTTGCTCGGCAATCCAGTCTGTTACAGTAGAGGTTATTTTAGGGTGTCCAGGGTGGAAAATGCACTTTGGTGATGACATTTCACTTCCTTATGTTATAAAATACATTTTGCCATGACAAATATGATTCTTCATGTTCTGAATCGTTCAGTGGGGTCTTTCTCTAAAGTAATACATCCGATAATATTAAACCACTGAGCTCTGTTGACAGAGTTGTGCAACTTTCTCATTGAAACTTTTGAGAATTTAACGTTTTGCAAAATGAACAAGACAAGAGCTGAATGACATGTAAAAGGATTTGAAAATAAAAAGCTTGGGGTACGCTCAGTGCTCTGTTGACATTTCACAGAGTTATGCTTGTTTTTGTGAGAAGTCTTCGAAAAAGAACAGGAACTTCGTATTAATATGAACAGCATATACTAAAATGTGAAAATATAATATCTTTCTTACCTTTATATCCTCCAGATTTGAAAAGAATGATGAGTTCAATGGTAAGCCTGTCCGGTAGCCTTAACTCTTTCACAGCATCCAGCCTAGCTGATGCAATGCTATTGTCTAGATTTTTGACCCGCTTTTTTTCTCTGACCTCCATTGATTTAGTCGTCCTAATTTTGACCATCCTAAAAAGGGATTATGTTAGAGAAATTAAGTTGGAATCTTGGTTTTCTTAGAGAATCATCTACACAATATGTTATTTTAGGCATTGGTCGAAAGCTATGTTTTTGGTTGAACACCATAGTTATTCACATTTGAATTAATATCAGGTAGGTACAAATGGCAGTGGTGTGTATGGAATCAATATATATATTCCACCCGACTGTCTAATGCAGTGGCAGAATATGCATCATCCACTCAGAGGTGCTACATTTTAAGGCTGTAATTCTAGACCATTTGAGGAGGTAGATGGAGATATTACTGTATTAATATGAGACTTGCAATTTCCCAACAAGGTCCTATGGGATCTCTCAATTACATCCTCGTGGAACTGCACTGACATTACATTCCCAGTTAATGTGATGTTAATACATCCACAGAATAAAATTGCATTACAAAAAGGTTATGCGAATTAACCCAGACATGAAAGAACACACGCATACATTTCCGCCCCTCTCCATGACTTGCATTGTGGCCTGTCATAGTTAATAGGTTCCTCTTAAAAAAGCAGGTATATGAGCCTGAAGCATATTCAGGTAAACAGTATGTGATCATTGACAAAAGTATTAATCATCGTAAAGCTTGTTAGTACATTACTACCTGTTCATTATAACACCACATGTTGTCATGACACTATGTACCAAGCAACATAGCGTACACTGTTCTCTCTTACTGAGAGAATACTGAAAGCCTGCATACGAACATACAGTTCCATAAAGAATAAAGACTGAAAGAGACTCCTACTTTTGTCAACCATCACACTCACACCATATATTATTTTGAGATGTGGCATAATGGAAGTGCTTCAGGTAAATGAACAACCTGCCTGTTCTGAATGTGTATTGGTGAATGGGGAGAGTAGATCACTGGAAAGGCAGACAAAGACAACAAGTGGAATAGAGGTTTCTTGTAATGTGTGCGCTAGCAGTACAGTGTATGTATGCAGAGGTCAGGGCTTGTCAGATACTCTCTTCACAAGCACAGCCACACTAGAAATTCACATAACAGTACATTTCATGTTCTAGCAACTGGAGGCACACAGACAGAAATAGTGTATTGAAACATTTATGAGGCAATGGTGTGGTATTCACATGTATTACAATGCAGCAATACAGAGAGCAACACAACCACACATTTTAAATGCTACTGGGATATTCTAGGGACAATGCAAGTGGCAAACCCTGAGACGATACAGAAAATAACGATTCTGCACATCCCACTGAAATAAGAGCATCCTTACTGTGCTCAAAGAAGCCTCTGAAATCCCTCTACTGCATGTGGATGTTGAAGTTACTGACAGGAGGTAAGATTTGAAAGATGAAGAAGAATATGCAAAACTGAAAAGGAGGTAGTAAGGGCTATGGAATTTTGAAGTTATTTCAGATTAAATACTAATAAAAATGCTTATTCACCCAATTACATACAGTACCAGTCAAAAGTTAGGACACACCTACTCATTCAAGGGTTTCTTTATTTTGACTATTTTCTACACTGTAGAATAATAGTGAAGACATCAAAACTATCAAATAACACATATGGAATTATGTAGTAACTAAAGAAGTGTTAAACAATTCAAAATATACTTAATATTTTAGATTCTTCAAAGTAGCCACGCATTGCCTTGATGACATCTTTAAACACTCTTGGCATTCTCTCAACCAGCTTCATGAGGAATGCCTTTCCAACAGTCTTGAAGGAGTTCCCACATATGCTGAGCACTTGTTGGCTGCTTTTCCTTCACTCTGTGCTCCAATTCATCCCAAACCATCTTAATTGGGTTGAGGTCGGGTCATTGTGGAAGCCCGGCCATCTGATGCAGCACTCCATCACTCCACGTATTGGTCAAATAGCCCTTGCACAGACTGGAGGTGTGTTTTGGGTCATAGTCCCAATAAGCACAAACCAGATGGGATGGTGTATCACTGCAGAATGCTGTGGTAGCCTGCTGGTTAAGTGTGCCTTGAATTCTAAATAAATCACAGACAGTGTCACCAGCAAAGGACCCCCACACCATCATACCTCCTCCATGCTTCACAGTGGGAACTACACAATCAGAGATCATCTGTTCACCTACTCTGCTTCTCACAAAGACACAGTGGTCGGAACCAAAAACCTAAAATTTGGACTCTGACCAAAGGACAGTTTTCGACATGTCTAACGTACATTGCTCATGTTTCTTGGCCCAAGCAAGTCTCTTCTTATTATTGGTGTCCTTTAGTAGTGGTTTCTTTGCAGCAATTTGACCATGAAAGCCTGATTCACGCAGTCTCCTCTGAACAGTTGCTGTTGAGATGTGCATTTATTTGGGCAGCAATCTGAGGTGCAGTAAACTCTAATGAACTTATCCTCTGCAGCAGAAGAAACTCTGGGTCTTCCTTTCCTGTGGCGGTCCTCATGAGAGCCAGTTTCATTATAGCGCTTGAAAGTTTTTGCGACTGCACTTGAAGAAACTTTCAAAGTTCTTGATATTTCTCAAATATATTTTGATTTGTTTATCAATTTTTTGGGTTACTACATGATTCCATGAATCATTTCATAGTTGATGTCTTCACTAGTATTCTAAAGAAAATAGTAGAAAATAGTAAAAAGAAAAGAAAAAACCCTTGAATGAGTAGGTGTCAGCACTTTGTGACATCGGCTGAAGTAAAAAAAGGGCTTTAAATAAATGTTATTGAGTGTCCAAACTTTTGACTGGTACTGTATGTACAGTACGTATGCATTTGTAAACATTACCCAAAACATAATGTGTCTGAATGCAGGTCTATGAAATAGATTAGTCATTAGAACAGAAAATAGAAACACAAAAATGTGCTATGTTTTTGCCATCCACACTATACTACTGGAAGATGCTATCACAAAACACAATGGCTTCATGAACAAGCTCCAAATACCATCTGATTATTCAGTCCTGATCTGACTGTCTTGAGTGAACAAAACTCAATTTTCAGGTTAGGCCTAAGTATTGAATCCTCCGAGACGTTCCTCTGAACGGCAAAGTCTAAAAGACTGTACTTCATCCCAAGTCACTACCCCCGCATAACTCATATTATACTTATACTTATACTATTATACTCAACTTATACTTCACACTTTTTGAAGACAAATTCTCTCCACGACATGTTTTGAATTTCCATTGTGATGATTACCTGGAAATTGTTCCTGTTATAAATATAATTTGCGAGGGTTTGTGAAGTATCAGTATTGCAGGACAGGCCCACTTGACAGGCCCTCTATCAGGCTGGTGCAGGTGGCTATATACAGTAGCTAGCCTATCCTCACTGTGTTGACAACACAGTGTTGTGCACCACCTCCTCCTCTAACACCAACGTGTTACTGATGCCTGTGCGTCAGAGGATCTGTTAAAATGGAGCTAAGCTTAGCTCCCACCTTATTCCCAGGGAATTATCCTCAGGCATCTTTCCCCATAAACCCCAGAGTCTGCTCAATATCTTCTTGTAAATTCTCCATCTTCTCCACTGCATACTACAGAATTGAGCAGATGTTGGATTTATACTGTGTATCTGTACATTGACTTTAAAACGGGATGTCTACTTCCAGGTATTATTGTGTCCTGTTTGAGGATGGTTTGAGTTAAACCTTGTTATGTATTCTAACACTGTTGTACTGATATTAGGGTTGATAACGTAAAACTTCCTAAGTGGTACTCGATAACGTAGACCTGGAAATTACATACAAATATTATTGTGGTGGCAGTGTCCTGCAACAACATACGTAACTGTAACCAATCCAAGCACAACAAACACCATTAATCAAAATGAATCTCATGAGAGCATAATCCATCGATCTTGTTGGAAATATATGACGGCATGATGATATTGTCTATTGCTAAGAAGCTTACAACCAGAAGTGACCACAGTGGTGGCAGCCAATATACATAAGGAATAAGTAATTGTGTAATGGTTTTGAACAAATATTTCTCAATGGCTTATGGGTTCACAGTCAGGTTCTGATAAATAGTTGATAGTGACAGTACTACTATAGAAAACAAAAAACATGCAATAATTATTAATGAATTCCACATAAACGAAATCCCAATTATACCATTTTTAGGCAGTACATTATAGCAGGTTTTCCAAATTTGGTCCTGGGATCTCCGCTGGGTGCACATTTAGTTTTCTGCCCTAACACTACACAGCTGATTCAAATAACCAACTTATCATCAAGCCTTGATTATTTGAAAACATGCACCCAGAGGGGGGCCCAGGACCGAGCTTGGGATACCCTGCTTTATAGGGTCTGGGGGTTGTTTGAAGGGAAGAAGGAAAAGGAAAAATATGGAAGTACTTCCCAGTTCAGAATGGTACAGTATGTAATAATTCCATTCCCTCAAGGCACTGAAAGTGAGGGCTCTGATTTATTTATGCCCCTCTGCTGCCAAGGAGTATTAAATGGAGGAAGACTGAAAGGTAAATATTCTGCTGAGAATAGCAAATAAAAAATCTAATTTAGGTGTGGACAATGCATGTCTCAGACCCACCTATTGACTTTACAGAAATAGCTGTTTGCCTCGACATCAACGATTAAAACGTCGCTGCCCCAGCCTCTGCATCACCCCGGGTGTCAGGGACAACGTCAACCTTTCTTCCGTTTCAGATAAAGGACGATTCACTGAAATGGAGACCACATTCTTTCATCACTCCGAAAGGTTATTCAGTAAGTTCTAATAACTTGGTGTGAAATGTTAAGGGCAGTTTTTAAAAGATTGTCATTTATTTCTGGTGCTGCTACAGAGGGTCCTGTCATATAGATCAGCCTCCATCAAGAGGTGAAGGTCGCCAGTCTGTGCTGTTTACTGTGCCTGGTCTCAAGCAGACCTAACACATGTCCTCTCCCTGCTCCTTCAAGCTTCCTCACACAAGATATTAGATACTAGATACAAGATACTAATCCTTCTCCATTGGATAGTATTCAGACCGCTTGACTTTTTTCCACATTGATACGTTACAGCCTTATTCTAAAATAGATGAAAGAAAAAAATCATTAATCTACGCACAATTCCCCATAATGACAAAGACAAAAAAAGGTTGCAAGAAATGTTTTTGAATGTATTAGAAATAAAACACATAAATACATTATATACTTTAGTATTCAGACCCTTTGCTATGAGACTTGAAATTTATCTCAGGTGCATCCTGTTTCCATTGATCATCCTTGAGATGCTTCTACAACTTGATTGGAAAGGCAAACATCTGTCTATATAAGGTCCCACAGTTGACAGTGCATGTCAGAGCAAAAACCAAGCCATGAGGTGGAAGGAATTGTCCATAGAGCTCTGAGACAGGATTTTTGTTGAGGCACAGATCTGGGGAAGAGTACCAAAAAAATGTCTACGGCATTGAAGGTCCCCAAAAACACAGTGGCCTCAATCATTCTTAAATGGTAGCAGTTTGGAACCACCAAGACTCTTCCTAAAGCTGGCTGCTGGCCAAACTGAGTAATCGGGGGAGAAGAGCCTTGGTCAGGGAGGTACCAAGAACCTGATGGTCAGTCTAACAGAGCTCTAGAGTTTCTCTGTGGAGAACCTTCCAGAAGGACAACCATCTCCGCAGCACTCCATCAAATCAGGCCTTTATGGTAGAATGGCCAGACGGAAGCGACTCCTTAGTAAAAGGCACATGACAGCTCGCTTGAAGTTTGCCAGAAGGCACCGAAGGACTCTGAGACCATGAGAAACTAGATTATCTGGTCTGATGAAACCAAGATTGAACTCCTTGGCCTGAATGCCAAGCATCATGTTTGGAGAAAACCTGGCACCATCCCTACAATGAAGCATGGTGGTGACTGCATCATACTGTGGGGATGTTTTTCAGTGGCAGGGAATGAGAGGCTAATCAGGATCGAGGGAAAGATGAACGGAGCAAAGTACATTTACATTTACATTTAAGTCATTTAGCAGACGCTCTTATCCAGAGCGACGGAAACCTGCTCCAGAACACTCAGGATCTCAGACTGGGGTGAAGGTTCACCCTCCAACAGGACAACGCCCCTAGCACAACGACCCTAAGAACACAGCCAAGACCACTCAAGAGTGGCTTCGGGACAAGTCTCTGAATGTCCTTGAGGGGCCCAGCCAAAGCTTGGACTTGAACCTAATTGAACATCTCTGGAGAGGTCTGAAAAATCGCTGTGCAGCAACCTCTCCATCCAACCTGACAGAGCTTGAGAGGATCTGCAAAGAATAAATGGGAGAAACTACCCAAGTACAGGTGTGCCAAGCTTGTAGCGTTATACCCAAGAAGACTCGAGGCTGTAATCGCTGCCAAAGGTGCTTCAACAAAGTACTGAGTAAAGGGTCTGAATACATATGTAAATGTGATATATTTCAGTTTTTAATAAATTTGCAAAAAAAAACATTTTTTTAAGTGTTTTGGATTGGTCATTATGGGCTATTGTGTGTAGATTGAGGGAAAAAACAATTGAATCAATTTTAGGATAAGGCTGTAACGTAACAAAATGTTGAAAAAGTCAAGGGGTCTGAATACTTTCCGAAGGCACTGAACAAAAATAAACCAACAATTTCAAAGATTTTACTAAGTTACAGTTCATAAGGAAATCAGTCAATTTAAATCAATTCATTAGGCCCCGATCTATGGATTTCACATGACTGGGAATACAGTATCTGTTCGTCACAGATACCTTAGAAAAATAAGGTAGGGGCGTGGATCATAATACCAGTCAGTATCTGGTGTGACCATCATTTACCTCATGCAGGGCCACATCTCCTTCGCATAGAGTTGATCAGGCTGTTGATTGTGGCCTGTGGAATGTTGTCACACTCCTCGTAAATGGCGGTACGAAGTTGCTGGATATTGGCGGGAACTGGAACACACTGTCGTACACGTCGATCCAGAGCATCCCAAACATGCTCACTGGGTGACATGTCTGGTGAGTATGCAGGCCATGGAAGAACATTTTCAGCTTGCAGGAATTGTGTACACATCCTTGTGACATGGGGCATTGCATTATCATGCTGAAACATGGATCTCGTCACGGTATCTCTGTGCATTCAAATTGCCATCCATAAAATGCCATTTCGTTCATTGTCCGCAATGAACGGACAGGCCCTAAACTAACATATGGGTCTAAGCTAACATATTGAATTGTTTTAAGATGGTCATGCCAACGATTATTTAATTGTTTGATTTGGAATTGTAAGACCCCTTAATAAGGGGAAAAAAATTTAATAATCATAATCATAATAATGGATTGGATTCAACATTGAATTTGGCATTACTGCTATTAGCCAATAGAAACACATTGAATAACATTCACTACATGGAATAGATAGTCAAAAATAATCTAAAGGGAGAGTGTTCTTAAAAGAGATGAGATCAGTAAACATTTTTGTTTTTGTTGTTTTTTTTTTCACTTATTTATCCCCTTACTTTAGACACTAAACTAACTCAATATATACACTTCCATTCAGTTTTAAAACTGGAAGCGTGGACCTTCAGATGAGTCTTGTGAGGCTTGTCGGTGTCCTAGAGCAAAACGGAGAACACCATCATATCCGTGACAGTCTCAGCTTTCCACAGACGGGACATTATTTTCCAGGCCAAACCACTCAGACGTTGGTAAAAGATGCTGTACCGACTTCAGAAATCTTGTGAGGCTTGTGGATGTCCTATAGAAAATCAGAGAACACCGTTGTGTTGGTGACACAACAGACGTTTTCGTGAGAAGACCGATTTCTGGGATGTCTCATGGTCTGCAAACACTGCTTTAGCTCTGCCACCTTTCACCGCAGATGCGGAAGGGACGGTAATTGAGACGCAGCCTGCAAAAAAACAGATATCGCTATCTTAAACTGTTCTACCTTGTTAGCAAGCAAATAAATTAAGGTTGGCTAGACTTCAAACATAAAGACTAACTGGCTACTCAATAGCACATTGTGGTTCAGAAATTGTTTAGGAGACGTGTTCATTTTAAATAATGCCTGCTGCAAGAAGTTGGTCATTATCAGTGGATGTGCATTGTGCATGGTTCTGGGTCATTTTTTTTTAACAAAAAGAGCATTATCATAGACAGACTTGAAAATGTGTGCATAGTGAAAAAAAAACAATTTCAATAAAATAATGTTTCAGTGGATCTTATGATTGTAGACAGCTTAAATTTAGCCTAGGTATGACTTTACAAGCCAAAAATTACTTAAGCTTATTTCAAGAAAATGTTTTTAAAACATGTACAGTACCAGTCAAAAGTTTGGACACACCTGCTGATTCAAGGGTTTTACTTAATTCTTTACTATTTTCTTCATTGTAGAATAATAGTGGAGATATTACAACTATGAAATAACACATATGGAATCATGTAGTAACCAAAAAGGTGTTAAACAAATCTAAATATATTTCACATTTGAGATTCTTCAAAGTAGCCACCCTTTGCCTTGCAGACAGCTTTGCACACTCTTAGCATTCACTCAACCAGCTTGGAATACATTTCAATTAACCATGTTAAATGTTAATTTGTGGAATGCGTTTGAGCCAATCAGTTGTGTTGTGACAAGTTAGGGGTGGTATACAGAAGACAGCCCTATTTGGTAAAATACCATGTCCATATTATGAAAAGAACAGCTCAAATAAGCTAAGACAAACAGTCCATCATTACTTTAACGCATGAAGGTCAGTCAATCCGGAAAAGGTTGGGTGATTGTGGAGGTCAGGTCATCTGATGCAGCACTCCATCACTCTCCTTATTGGTCAAATAGCCCTTACACAGCTTGGAGGTGTGTTTTGGGTCAATGTCCTGTTGAAAAACAAATTATCGTCCCACTAAGCACAAACCAGATGGGATGGCGTATCGCTGCAGAATGCTGTGGTATCCATGCTGGTTAAGTGTGACTTGAAGTCTAAATAAATTACTGACAGTGTCAACAGGAAAGCATCCCCACACAATCACACCTCCTCCATGCTTCAAGGTGGGAACCACAGATGCGGAGATCATCCGTTCATCTACTCTGCGTCTCACAAAGACACGGCGGTTGGAATCAAAAATCTCAAATTTGGACTCATCAGACCAAAGGACAGATTTCCACCGGTCTAATGTCCATTGCACGTGTTTCTTTGCCCAAGCAAGTCTCTTCTTACTACTGGTGTCTTTTAGTAGTGGGTTCTTTACAGCAATTCGACCATGAAGGCCTGATTCACGCAGTCTGCTCTGAACGGTTGATGTTGAGATGTGTCTGTTACTTGAACCCTGTGAAGCATTTATTTGGGCTGCAATTTTTATGGCTGGTAACTTTAATGAACGTATCCTCTGCAGCAGAGATACCTCTGGGTCTTCCTTTCCTGTGTTGGTTGTCACGCCCTGGCCTTAGTTATCTTTGTTTTCTTTATTATTTTGGTTAGGCCAGGGTGTGATATGGGTGATTTATGTGTTTTGCCTTGTCTAGGGTTTTTTGTAGATTTGTGGGGTTGTGTTCAGTTTAGGTGTCTAGGTAAGTCTATGGTTGCCTAGATTGGTTCTCAATCAGAGGAAGGTGTTTATTGTTGTCTCTGATTGGGAACCATATTTAGGCAGCCATATTATTTGGGTATTTTGTGGGTGCTTGTTTCCTGTCTTTGTGTTTTATGCACCAGTTGGGACTGTTTTCGGGTTTTCACGTTTCTTGTTTTGTAGTTGTGTTCATGTTTGAGTTTTCCTATTAAAACCATGGACACTTACCACGCTGTATATTGGTCCGATCCCTGTTTCACCTCTTCAGAGGAAGAGGAGGAAGAAAACTGTGACAGTGGTCCTCATGAGATCCAGTTTCATCATAGTGGTTTTTGCGACTGCACTTGAAACTTTCTAAGTTCTTGAAATATTCCGGATTGACTGACCTTCATGTATTAAAGTAATGATGGGCTGTCATTCCTCTTTGCCTATTTGAGCTGTTATTGCCATAATATGGACTTGGTCTTTTACCAAATAGGGCTTCCTTCTGTATACCACTCCTACCTTGTCACAACACAACTGATTGGCTCAAACGCATTAAGAAGGAAATAAATTCCACAAATTAACTTAACAAGGCACATCTGTTAATTGAAATGGATTCCAGGTGACTACCTCATGAAGCTGGTTGAGAGAATGCCAAGATTGTGCAAGGCAAATGCCAAGCTGTCATCAAGGCAAAAGGTGGCTACTTTGAAGAATCTCAAATATTAAAACAAATATTTTGATTTGTTTTTACTACATGATTCCATATGTTTTTTCATAGTTTATCTTCACTATTATTATATAATGTAGAAAATAGTAAAAATACAGAAAAACACCATTGCTCGCTTTCTCTGTATTTTCTAGTGTGGAACTTTCCAAAAATTGCACTACCTGAAGACATCACTGAGAATGTAGCCCCTTCACGTCACAATAACATCCTGCTGCTGGCTGGCGGATGGCCAGGGAAGCATTTCACTTGAAGGGTGTGAAGGACTGACAGACAGCATCTGAGGCCGTGAATACAGAACCAGCCTGGCTCATACACACACCGGCAGCTATTAACATGACCAAGATGCCAGGCAGAGGGAGAATGAAGCTGGCTGAACTGGCACTATGATATCACAGGCCTGACCCCAGCAGACAACACTGAGCTCAGGATGTTAAACCCACCACCCGCTCCATCTATCACTGTTATCTCCCTCTATCACCTCAGTGAAGATTAGGCCTCAGCTAGCTACCTGCCCTGGCCTGCACTGAGTTCACGGCCATGCAACTTCATATCCCAACACGGGGAACATGTGTATAATGCATGATACCTCATAGAACTTCCATGTCTACTCAAGTCAGTGACAGTAGCATTGGTGAGATAGTTATACACCAACAATTACACCTCATGCGTATGCATGTATATTAAATACATTGAGGCTGTCTATTGGTCAGTGTAACAATTGACGCTGTCTGTCAGTGCAGCACTTCATATTGCCATGCTGATCATTTGTCTATAATATGCATACATTTGTCAGCAAGAAGCAGCCAGGCCAATATTTTCTTCTCCAGAACAATGACCAAATGGATCACTTATTTTAATGTTCTAAGTCATTTCCTATGGATGGTGGGAGATGGAGTGATTTGACATCTGTTGCAATTCGGTGAGAGCAGGCTGAATAGTCAGGCTGTAGTGAGCCACTGCCAGTCTGTCAGGTGGGCATGAGAAACTGAGGGAGCCCAACGGCCCATATGTATTCTCTAGATGGCCCTCCTGAGGCTAATCGACAGAGCTGCAGAGACGTGGCAGTTTTATTAAGTCACTGCTTGAGAAATTAACCCACAAAGTGGTATATTAATCATCGTTTCGACAAACTAAGTGACAGAAGAAAGTGATCATGGAATAAATCTATTGAGGTACATTTGAAAGAAAACAGCTAATTATACATTATGCTTTACCTTCCTGTAAAGTTTGAACTTCAAGATAATAATTTCAGAAGGTAGGATTCCATAGCTTTCCTATAAATTATGACTGTAGACTTGGGTCTAGTTAATAAGAATTGTTCTGTTGTCCAAAGTCCAAGTTTAAGGCAATACATGTCCATAACAGACATACACGAACACTGCCTGTCGCGCACACAGAGAGAGAGAGAGAGAGAGAGAGAGAGAGAGAGAGAGAGAGAGAGAGAGAGAGAGAGAGAGAGAGAGAGAGAGATCAAATCAGCACCACAGACAGCACAAGCACTGGTGTGCTTGTTTCAAACAGATGTTTTTTTATATCCTGCTTTAGGACCGTGTAGCAGCTAATTCCTTTTTGAAAATCTGAAAATTATTGCAAAGATTATGTCGTCCAATTCCATTTAAAACAAACACATTTTGGGGGCAATACACTGGTTAGCATTCATTTGGCTTCCATCACGTATTATATTAGCCTACTGCAGGTGTGTATGCACGGTAACCTGGATACGTTGCCCAAACAGCCTGTATGCAAAGCCAGAATAGTATTGTTCTGCACACTACCCTAGTTTGGCTAGGCACAAATACAGAACTTCAGAGACAGGGACTTTAGTGGGAAAGAGTGCACTTCTATGGATATGTAAAAAAAGACTTGTTCAGCAATTAGGCTACACCTAAACAACTAATGAGAGCCCAGAAAGAGAATACGAAATATGTTAAAAGGCTGGATGAAATTCAGAACGTGATCCAACCTTTTTAAAAAAAAAAAAAAAATCTTCATTTATTTAACTAGGCCAGGCAACTAGGCTACCTACCTGTTCTGTGATGTAAGTTAAAACAAAAACCTATGTCGTTTGCTGCGTCTTCCAACAAGAGCTTCGTAAAGCATTAGTGCACACAATGTGAAGGTATGAGGCAGGGAGAAGATCAATTAGAAAGCGTTATTGCTTGCTATATAGTGCAATGACACAACTACAAAGAATAGCCTTCCCTTTTGAATGTAGTCTAGCGAAAATATGCTTTGAAATGCAATTCCAAAGCATTTACTTAAGTGTAGATTAAAACGAACCGCACGAAATATCGCCACAGACTGAGTATGAACTTGATATTCATGTAACCGGGAGAGAAAGCATTGACTGGTGTTCAAAACACTGGAAATCTAAGGATTTGGTGAAAATGCGCAAATCAACCAGCTGTGGTTCAACTAGGTAGCCTACTAGTTATACCTGCTGCTATGCGTTTAGTCAAATTATAAGTGGACTGGACGTATTCGCCACCGAATAAACATTCCCCATTCATAGATTTAACACACAGTAGACTACGTGGCACAATAACTTTCATGGAACCTTACCTTCAACAGAGAAGACAGGGCAGGTTGCTGCAGGCGAGTATGAACTTGATATTCGCAGGCAAAAGGAGAGGTTCTTCAAAACCAAGAGGACTGTGAAGACGTCCGGAACACAGGAATCTCAAATCGCTTTTGATACAGAACCGCTTGATGTCCAAACTGTTTCTCCCAGTGTAGATTTTGGCAGCACAAAAACGCCACACCATAGACCCCTCCCCCGCACAAATCACCATATGTATCAAATATGGTTGTTCTCATGTATAGTAGGTTATGACTAGCCTATTTATCTCAAAATCAGACTATTGAATATGCAGTTGAATTAGACTATACCAATCTATTTTAGGTGTAATCCTTCAGGATTTGGGACAAATCAATTGTTGCCATTTCTTTTTTACTGAATGACTAAACTACAGTAGGATATAGTAGGCCTACACCTATTTGCCTTCCAGCAAGATGTATCGATCAGCAATATTCTAATCTGCACCTTTTCTGTAACCATATAGTAGTTGTTTCTTATTTCCAAGTGAACAATTGTGCAACACATAGGAGAATATTGGACAGGCCACAAAGAGTCAAAACATAAAGGTACTTTACTTTAGGACTAATCAAGTGCAAAAACATCCCCAGTCCTTACCGATTACAAGCATACCCCTAACATGATGCAGCCACCACAATGCTTATAAAATGGAGAGTGCTACTCAGTAATGTGTTGCATTGGATTTGCCCCAAACATAACACTTTGTATTCTCAACAAAACGTTTTTCTTTTGCAGTATTACTTTAGTGCCTTGTTGCAAACAAGATTCATGTTTTGGATTATTTTTTATTCTGTACAGGTGTCCTTTTTTTCACTCTGTAATTTAGGTTAGTATTGTGGAGTAACTTCAATGTTGTTGATCCATCCTCAGTTTTCTCCTATCACAGCCTCAAAACTTCTTTGAGATCGGTGTCCCTTCCACAGGACGGTTGAGCTAACATTACATTACATTGCAAGTAACAAGGACATTTCCCAGGACATAGACATATCTGATATTGTCAGAAAGCTTAAACTCTTGTTAATCTAACTGCACTGTCCAATTTACAGTAGCTATTACAGTGAAATAATACCATGCTATTGTTTGAGGAGAGTGCACAATTTTGAACATGAAAAGTTATTAAAACTCTTTAACTGTCACCATTTGCTTCATGATGAAATCTCTGAGCGGTTTCCTTTCTCTCTGGCAACTGAGTTACTGTAGGAATTTGCTAAGTGATTTGCCTTGTTAAATATAGGTTAAGGGATTGGACCCTTTTTCAATTTTCACCTAAAATGACATACGGGGCGGCAGGGTAGCCTAGTGGTTAGAGCGTTGGACTAGTAACCGGAAGGTTGCAAGTTCAAATCCCCGAGCTGACAAGGTACAGATCTGTCGTTCTGTCCCCGAACAGGCAGTTAACCCACTGTTCCTAGGCCGTCATTGAAAATAAGAATTTGTTCTTAATTAACTGACCTGCCTAGTTAAATAAAGGTTTAATTTTTTTTATAAATAAATACCCAAATCTAGCTGCCTGTAGCTATGCAAGGATATGCATATTCTTGATACCATTTGAAAGAAAACACTTTGAAGTTTGTGGAAATGTGAAATTAATGTAGGAGAATAAGACATTAGATCTAGAAAAGATAATACAAAGAAAAAACATGCGTTTAAAAAAAATCATCTTTGAAAGGCCATTATATCACTTTGGAGGCTAGGCACACTTTGGATTTTGGCCACTAGATGGCAGCAGTGTATGTGCAAAGTTTTAGACTGAGACAATGAACCATTGCATTACTGTTCAAAATGTTGTATGAAGTCTGCCCAAATGTGCTGAATTGGTCAATTTATACATGTTCAAGTACATAACTATACAGAACACATAAAAATGCTATGGTAATACTTTATTTTAGTTCACACACTCCTAGGAATGTCATAAATGATGGATAAGTAGCTTCTCTACAGAAAATGCACTAACCTTCACACATCTAGATGTGGGTGTTGGCACCAGACAACATCTATTCTAACAGACACACAATGAGAGCCAGCTGTTCCATACTATCTTGCCAACTAGCCTATTAGTTACACTTCCTCAGTTCACATTTTAAAGTGTTTCACTTGTTAATGCAATTATCTTCTTATTGAGGTAGAGATAGAAACCCTTAACAAAATCCCAAGACATTTGACTCATACTAAATCATCCTCTTGCTCTTTCCTCCAATCTTACAATAACAAGCAATGGGTTACCATCTGATTTCTGTCCAAGGTCCTTTACAAATAAGGTAGTATGAAAATACAGTGAAGTCGTTAACATAATGGATAGTAACTCTGGGGCATTCAAGTAAAAAGGGGTCCCCTTGAAGGTATCTCTTGTGTCATCCTGTTAGCATATCAATACTCCCAGCTCCCTAGTGAAAACCCACTGACCAGAATAGAAAGGATGTGGCAAGGGTAGATCTCAGTTTCATCATTGGGAGAAAATGTGCTGGGGACACAGGAATATAAACTACATGACCACAGTTATCAGAAGAGTTTACATAATTAAGGTATTCATTTCATGTAATTATTGCAAAAAATCCAGAGGGACACAAAGTATATTATGAACTTCCTGATATTGAACAACCTGGACAAGGGTTGAATAGCTCTGTAATATTAGATGGTTCCAATGGTTCCAAATGTTCTATATATAACAACTGAAAAAGTGTCATTCTTCAATACTGATTGTTTTCTTCACCAGAGCCGAAAGATATTTTCATGTTTTTGCTGTAAACCTCTTGAAGCTAGGGGGCACTATTTTTATTTTTGGAAAAATAACGTTCCCAAAGTAAACTGCCTATTTCTCAGGACCAGATGCTAGAATATGTGTATAATTGACAGCTTAGGATAGAAAACACTCTAAAGTTTCCAAAACTGTAAACATTTTGTCTGTGAGTATAACAGAACTGATATTGCAGGCGAAATCCTGAGAAATATCCAATCAGGAAGTGACCCTTATTTTGAAACCCGTCTTTCTATGCATCCCTATTGCCCATTGAAAGGGATATCAACCAGATTCCTTTTTCTACATCTTCCCTAGGGTGTCTATAGCCTTTAGACGTAGTTTCACGCCTTTATGTTGAAGAATGAGCGTAAACGAACACATTGCGTAAGTGGCCAGCTGATGACTCTCAGAGTGATTCTTGCGTAAAAGTGGGAGGTTGCCATTTTTCCTCCCGGTCTTACTGAAAAGCCAACTCTCCCGGTTGATATATTATCGAATAGATATTTGAAAAACACCTTGAGGATTGATTATAAAAAAAGTTGGCCATGTTTCTGTCGATATTATGGATATAATTTGGATTTTTTTCCGGCGTTGTCGTGACCGCTATTTCCGGTGGATTTCTGAACATAACGTGACAAACAAAGGGAGGTATTTTGGGTATAAAAATAATCTTTATGGAACAAAAGGAACATTTGCTGTCTAACTGGGAGTCTCGTCAGTGAAAACATCTGAAGATCATCAAAGGTAAACGGTTAATTTGATTGCTTTTCTGATTTTCGTGACCAAGCTTCCTGCTGCTAGCTGGACATAATGCTATGCTAGGCTACCGATAAACTTACACAAACGCTTGTCTTGCTATCGCTGTAAAGCATAATTTGAAAATCTGAGACGGGGTGATTAACAAAAGGCTAAGCTGTGTTTCGCTATATTTCACTTGTGATTTCATGAATATGAATATTTTCTAGTAAGATTATTTGACCGTTTTACGTTCTAACGCGCTATACATGCTAAAAGTCCAACCTCAAAACATAAATGGAAAAACCAAAACCTGTAACGTCAACACACAAACACACACACACACACACATGCATACAGGCACACACACACGCGCGCACACACACACACACACACACAACACATTTTCCCTGAGGATGCTTGGGATTTTTAAAAGCATGTCTTAGTCATCAATGATAAAAAGAGAAGAACTCACAGATTTTTGTGTGACTAATACATCATATCAAGAAGCTAGAAGGGTATTACAGATAATATGCATTTATTCTCCTCACTTTGACACATTTCCAATAATGTAAAGAAGGATTCTCAGAAATTGAGGGCAAGGCATCATTATTAATTCATAATTATTTAATACAATCAATTAGAGTCCTCATTGCGGTATTGTGTTGTCCTGTGGCAACTGGCTACCTTCCGGGCAAAAATTGGTTTCCTCTTTTTTAATTTTTTTTTTACTTCATCAATGTCATCCCATTACTTCAAAATGACCAGTAGGTTGAATTTGCAAGAGGTTTATAACATACTAAAGTTTGGTTATTTCATGTTGAATTCCACCTTCATTGACAACCTAAATGTCAACCAAAACTGGATGTTGACCTGACAACCTGCTGAGAGATTTAAAAATTGCTCTCAGTAATGATATTAATCTTGTGTACCTGAAAGGGCAATATCTTACAAACCTGCCAAAGAGAATGACCTTCATGTCTCCTGTGATCATTTCGGGCTTTCAACACATTCACAACACAGGAGGCTGCTGAGGGGAGGACTGCTTATAATATTGGCTGGAATGGAGTAAATGGAATGGCATCCAACACATGGATGTGTTGGATACCATTACATTTATTCCATTCCAGCCATTACTCTGAGCCTATCCTCCCCAATTAAGGTGCCACCAGCTGCATGTGATTCACAACTCTAAAAATGTGCTGTCGTCACCTTGCATGTCCTCATCATGGCTGGTTCAGCTCATTGTCATCGACTTGCATGTCCTCATCATGGCTGGTTCAGTCCATTGTCATCAACTTGCATGTCCTCATCATGGCTGGTTCAGCTCATTGTCATCAACTTGCATGTCCTCATCATGGCTGGTTCAGCTCATTGTCATCGACTTGCATGTCCTCATCATGGCTGGTTCAGTCCATTGTCATCAACTTGCATGTCCTCATCATGGCTGGTTCAGTTCATTGTCATCAACTTGCATGTCCTCATCATGGCTGGTTCAGCTCATTGTCATCAACTTGCATGTCTTCATCATGGCTGGTTCAGCTCACTGTCATCAACCTGCATGTCCTCATCATGGCTGGTTCAGCTCATTGTCATCAACTTGCATGTCCTCATCATGGCTGGTTCAGCTCATTGTCATCAACCTGCATGTCCTCATCATGGCTGGTTCAGCTCATTGTTGTCACCTTGTATGTCCTCATCATGGCTGGTTCAGCTCATTGTTGTCAACTTGTATGTCCCCAACATGGCTGGCTCAGCTCATTGGCAACATGACCTTAATTAACCTATTTGATGATATAGAGAACAGTAGATTGAAAACACAACTGCAATATGAATAATTAAGCCTACCTAAAGAGGAAGTAGTTTTATGCAACTAAGCCACAAGCCCCATGACCACTATTAAGCTGATATTTATTTCCTCTTGAGTCAGATGAAACCACCAATATGCAATTTATAAGCTTACATTCCAATGTTCTACTTATAGAACATTGGAACATATATTATAGAAAAATGGTCCTTTTAATTTCGAGAATAATATTCAGTGTAAAAATGGCAAAATGTATCATCAGATAGAATCAACATAAGTTCTAACTGATCTTAAGGCTGATCAGCTATTTTAAAAGGGACATTTTTTATGTCCCTATTAATATGAATCTTCCCCTCGTAGTTTCTTATTTTCCAAGTTATTTTGAAGATTATGCACTTTTACTGGACCGTATTCTCCATTCTTAAGAGGTAAACCTTTTTCAAACGCCACTCAAAATTGATCTGTTTTCGGTGGCTGTGAATAATGATTAATGGCAAATCTACACTCCTGCAAATACAGTCACTGTTCAGTGGAAAAAGACAAATCAGAGAGATTCTTTTTATATTCAGACCTTTAAATCAGGACCTGAACCTGTTTCTAATAAATGACACCCTGGACTAGCTGTGTAATTTATGAGCTGCCTCAACAAATTGCTTCACAAGGGACCAGAGAAGCACGTCTCAGGCAGATGAAACCCACGGAGACTGAGCCTCACACACACAGATACACTGATCTGCCTCTCTTTCACACACAGCTGCCCTATCTCTGCCACCTCATCAGTCAAATTTGACAAACTATGTGAGATAATCTTAGTTATAACCAATACCTAAACAGCTATACCAACCCTGAAATCTGCTTAACGAACTTTGATTACCCCTACTCGTGTACATTTGCTTCAGTTTCTCTTACTGTAATGGCTGTTGATGATTTCACATGATTGAAAAAAGAAAGACTGTAAATGTGGTTTGCCAGGGCTTCTTTTGTAACACCATTAGTGGTGTGTTATTATGTTTCGGAAACATTCTTTCTGCTCTGAAACCACTCTAGTTTTTTCCCTCTAATTGTCTCTTTAGGGAGCGAGGCATCATCGGAGAACTATTCAAATCTGGTTCTTGGCCCAGTTTTCCTCCTGACCTCCCAGAAAACCTTGTGACCGAGCATCACCCTTTCAGCTGGACTGGTCAGCTCTGGCATCAGTTACCCACATATAAAAACTCTGGGTTGAAGATGATAAATGGGTTGTTTTTGTTTATCGAAAACTGGCTTCTAAGAACAAAATAAGTCTATAGTTCATGCTGCCGTTATTGTTTCTATTTGGTTGTCTCTGCATGAAATCTCAGTTCAATGATGGCATGTGAGTAGGAAACGGTGTCTGTTCCTTACAGTAATTACACTCAAATCCAAATGGAAAAGTATTTTGGAACTCAAGCACCAAGGCCTAATTTCCAAATACTCAGAGCACCTAGAATATTGTGGCGGAACCGTGCCTCAGAGCTCTCTAAATATATGGTCTGAAATTACTGAAAGTATTTCAGAATAAAAAGAGCAATTGTTTTGCATGCACATAGTTGAGATGATGAATTGCTGTTTATACCCTGAGAAGTGCATCCAAGCTGTGGCTATCAAAGAACATATCTCTGAGGCGTACACAGCCACAGCTTCTCATCAACACAATGATGCGCTGGGCTTTCGAGAAACAGTGAGGAACTAAACACTTTACGCATCATTCCCATTGCCTCTGCTATGTAAAGTACATGCTGGAAACTATCATGCTGGAAACCAAAATAGCAGATGCTAACAAAGTTACCATAGTATCTGTGTTCCCATTATGTAGTATCTGTGTTCCCATTATGCTGCATCAGTGTTCCCATTATGTAGTATCTGTGTTCCCAATATGAACAGTAGTATCTGTGTTCCCATTATGTACAGTAGTATCCATGTTCCCATTATGTAGTATCTGTGTTACAGTTATGTACAGTTGTATGCATGTTCCCATTATGCAGTACCTGTGTTCCCATTATGTAGTATCTGTGTTCCCAATATGAACAGTAGTATCTGTGTTCCCATTATGTACAGTAGTATCCATGTTCCCATTATGTAGTATCTGTGTTACAGTTATGTACAGTTGTATCCATGTTCCCATTATGCAGTACCTGTGTTCCCATTATGTAGTATCCGTGTTACCATTATGTGCAGTATCTACGTATGTTCCCATTATATACAGTAGTATCTGTGTTCCCATCATGTAGTATCTGTGTTCCCATAGTTACGATACATTTACTGCATTGTGCATTTGTTATATTGTGCTTAATTTGTCTCATTGAAGTCCTTTATTTTCTTTTAGAATGACAATAATAACTTAACAACACTGCAGATCAGTGGTTCCCAAACTTTTTATAGTCCCATACCCCTTCAAACATTCAACCTCCATCTGCGTACCCCCTCTAGCACCGGGGTCAGTGCACTCTCAAATGTTGTTTTTTTGCCATCATTGTAAGTCTGCCACACACACACTATACATTTATTAAAAATAAGAGTGAGTGTGAGTTTTTTCACAACCTGGCTCGTGGGAAGTGACAAAGAGCTCTTATTGGACCAGGGCAGATATAATAATATAATAACACTCAATAATTTTGCTCTTTATTTAGCCATCTTACATATAAAACTTTGTGTTCATCGAAAAGTGTGAATAACTCACCACGGGTTAAATGAGAAGGGTGTTCTTGAAAGGATGCATATAACTCTGCAATGTTGGGTTGTACTGGAGAGAGTCTCAGTCTTAAATCCTTTTCCAAACACAGTCTGTGCCTGTATTTAGTTTCATGCTAGTGAGGGCCCAAGAATCCACTCTCACATGGGTACGCGGTTGCAAAGGGCATCAGTGTTTTAACAGCACGATTTGCCAAGGCAGGATATTCTGAAATCTGGCAGTGGCTTCTGATTAAATTCAATTTTCACAGAACTGCTTGTTACAATTTCGATGAGGCTCTCTTGTTCAGGTATCGGGAAGAGGACTGGAGAAAGGGCATGAAAGGGATAACGAATCCAGTTATTTGTGTCATCTGTTTCTGGAAAGTACCTGCATAGTTGTGCACCCATCTCCCTCTGGTGCATTGCTACCGTATATCACATTTGACATTGAGTTCATTTGCACACCAAAAAAATATGCTATGATGGAAAGACCTGTGTGTTTTCCTTGTTAATGCAGACAGAGAAGAGCTCCAACTTCTTAATCATAGCCTCAATTTTTTCTTAATACTCGAAAGTCATCTTAATTCTCACTCAAAAAACTTCCATGGCTTGCTTATTTTTCAAATTGGCATGTTTTGGTTTCTAAATGTCCGTGCAAGAGTGAAGGTTTCATTGAATTGTGACATAGTACTTTTACACACTGTGGCTGAGGAAAGGCACGACTCCAAATATAAGTGAACCCCAAATCAATGTAGTTCTCATCATATTTGCGCCTCTTCGATGGTCCAACGTCCCTGACTGTTGTTCGGTGCTTTCCCGGGTAAGGGGGCAGTAGCTCTTCGGCTGCATCAGATTCACAACTGTCAGTGTACATGCTAGCTGAGCTAACAACACATTTAGAATTACTGATGATAGCATTGGATGTGCTTGTGGAAGCAGAACAACTTGTGTTGTCGACAGGTGCAGGTGTAGTACTGCTCGTAGGAGCTGATATGTGTCTCTATGGATGCGGGCTTTACTTATTTTTAACCAGTTATCCATTTTCGAGAAAACAGAATGAACAGCAGTTACGTTTGGCTACATACGTTAATGTGATTGGATGTTAACTATTTGACTAGGCTACCTGTATTTGACATTGTGTTGTTATTTCTCTGAACACTAGATGGTTTAATTTTATTTTTGGAAGTGAAACAAGGATACTCAGGCGAGAAAAAAAACTCACCCAAATGTATAGCCCTGTTGGAAAATATAAATGGACTGTTTGAAAAGGTGAAGATTTAAAAAAAAAAAATCTGTTTTTTTTTTTACATTTAAAAAAATGTGTATTACATTTTTATTTTGCGTACCCTCGACGGCATTGTGCATAACCCTGTGGGTACACATACCCCAGTTTTAGAATACATTGCTGTAGATCATAACCAAGTTCATATTTCTGAATAGTTTTTAAGTAAAATGTTCTACATATACTGATTTTAATTGACATGGATATTACAGCATCATCTGAATACTGACCTGAGCGAGCCAATGTCAACCGAGACATAATTTCAGGTCCTCACCTTTTGGAGAATGTGCCATGTGTGCTCTAGTTTTAAAAGTGATAAATGATGCATCATTTTTCATGAAACGCTATCCTGCTAAGAGTGTCTAGTGTTGTGCTCTCACCACCCCTGAGTCTCCAGGAGGCGTTGGTCCCTGGCCAGATAGGGATCACTGGACGAGGTTGATTTCAGAGTTTGCTTCGTGCCTGCCCCCCACTCTTTTACGGAGAGCCACACTCAAGCTTGCAATGAGAAGATAACAAAGTCCACCTTCAGCTCCATTAAAGTTATAATTCCTGTGTGGGTAATGATGCACGAATAACAGGTTCTGTCTGTAAGTCATTGACAGTGGTAAAGTTTCCTTTAAAGTGAGTAGTTAGGCTAATGGGTTAAAGCCATTCTGGTTTGACCATAGTGGTGGTTGATGGTCTCCTGTGTAGCAGGAATATACATCTTCTTAGACATAGAAAACAACAACACAAATTAACACATTCATATATAACAATACATTGTAACTGTAACATAGTCAACCTACTATCCCACCGGATTCATTTGAAATGCTGATATGAGTTGTCGTGTAATGTTGACTTCATCAAGTAGCTAGTAGCTACCAACATTTGCATAATAATTACTCACATTGGGGGTTGAGTTAAAGGACACCAGACACATCTAAAAAAGGAAAGGCATTTGGAAATAATGGATGTTGAATGAATTAAACATTGTTTCCACTCTACACACCAAAAAATGGTACACAGGCAGCAATAAGCAGACATGCTTTAAATGAACCATAATCATTCCCCATGGTGCACTTGATTTGTATCCTGGAGGCACAATTGGGTTTCCGTGTCAACAGATCTGTGGCATGCATTTGAGAGGCCGAGGCGGCTCACTTCCCTCGTCTGATCCTGTGATGAAACGTGGGTGGAGAAGAGAAAAGAGGTAGACACATAGAAATAGAATAAATAAAAAGGGCGTCCCCATTCAAATTGCCAGGTTCCAAGCCTGCTTTTTTCATTATCTTTCAACACAGCCAGAACTCCCAGCATGACAGAGGGGGAAGACCGATGCTCAGCCTGAAATTATCCCAACACTGAGTCAAGGGAATACGAGCTATCTCTCTTCATTATTGAGTAGAGGCAGACTCCTAAGGGGCATGGCCATCTGGAAAGATCCTCAGTTTGAGTGGCTGAAAAGAACTCTCACTTTAAACTGTAGTGCCTGCTCATGTAGCACATTTGGTTTGGCAAAGGTTTGACCAATGTTCGATATCTGGTTTATCACATTGGTGCTAAGACACCGTATCACACAGTTCATGTCTATCAGCTACTGGGGTTGAAGCGGAGAGAAAGAGGTCAATGTGGGGTCAAGTGTAGTGGAGGGGGTTTGGTGGTTTGTTGATGTCTAAAGTCAGAAATGTACATACAATTAGGTTGGAGTCATTAAAACTGGTTTTTCAACCTTTACACAAATGTCTTGTTAACTTCTTGGATACAGGGGGCGCTCTTTTAATTTATGGATAAAAAAACGTTCCCGTGTTAAACAAGATATTTTGTCACGAAAAGATGCTCGAGTATGCATATAATTGACAGCTTTGGAAAGGAAACACTCTGACGTTTCCAAAACTGCAAAGATATTGTCTGTGAGTGCCACAGAACTAATGCTACAGGCAAAACCAATATTAAATTTCATACAGGAAGTGCCCCAGATTTTGAATGTGCTGTGTTCCAATGTCTCCTTATATGGCTGTGTATGGGTCACGAATGAGCTTAGACTTTCTGTCGTTTCCCCAAGGTGTCGACAGCATTGTGACATATTTGTAGGCAAATCATTGGAAGATTGACCTTAAGAGACTACATCTACCAGGTGGCCGCTTGGTGTCCTCCGTTGCAATTATTGCGTAATCTCCAGCTGCGTGTATTTTTTGTTTGCTTTGAGGAGAAACACAGCTGACACGAATGATTTATCATCGAATAGATATGTGAAAAACACCTTGAGGATTGATTCTAAACAACGTTTGCCATGTTTCTGTCGATATTATGGAGTTAATTTGGTAAAAAGTTAGGCATTTTCAGATTTTTTTCTTAGCCAAACGTGATTAACAAAACGGAGCAATTTCTCCTACACAAGTAATCTTTATGGAAAAACGGAACATTTGCTATCTAACTGAGAGTCTCCTCATTGAAAACATCTGAAGTTCTTCAAAGGTAAATTATTTTATTTGAATGCTTTTCTTGTTTTTGTGAAAATGTTGCCTGCTGAATGCTAGGCTTAATGCTATGCTAGCTATCAATACTCTTACACAAATGCTTGTGTAGCTATGGAAGAAGCTGCTCCAAAACTGTCATAAAAAGGCCAGACTACGGTTTGAAACTGCACATGGGGACAAAGATTGTACTTTTTGGAGAAACGTCCTCTGGTCTGATGAAACAAAAATATAATTGTTTGGCCATAATGACCATCATTATGTTTGGAGGAAAAAGGGGGAGGCTTGCAAGCCAAAGAATACCCTCCCAACCGTGAAGCATGGGGGTGGCATCATCATGTTGTGGGGGTGCTTTGCTGCATGAGGGACTGGTGCACTTCACAAAATATATGGCATCATGAGGAAACAAAATGATGTGGATATATTGAAGCAACATCTCAAGACATCAGTCAGGAAGTTAAAGCTTGGTCACAAATGGGTCTTCTAAATGGGCAACGACCTCAAGCATACTTCTAAAGTTGTGGCAAAATGGCTTAAGGACAACAAAGTTAAGGTGTTGGAGTGGCCATCACAAAGCCCTGACCTCAATCCTATAGAAAGTTTGTGGGTAGAAATGAAAAACACAGTGCAAGCAAGGAGGCCTACAAACCTGACTCAGTTACACCAGCTGTCAGGATAAATGGGCCAAAATTCACCCAACTTATTGTGGGAAGCTTGTGGAAGGCTACCCGAAACGTTTGACCCAAGTTATTAAACAATTTAAAGGCAATGCTACCAAATACTAATTCCGTGTATGTAAACTTCTGACCCACTGGGAATGTGATGAAAGAAATAAAAGCTGAAATAAAATCATTCTCTCTAGTATTATTCTGACATTTCACATTCTTAAAATAAAGTGGTGATCCTAACCGATCTAAGACAGGGCATTTTTACTAGGATTAAATGTCAGGAATTGTGAAACTGAGTTTAAATGTATTTGGCTAAGGTGTATGTAATCTTCTGACTTCAACTGTGCTTAAGTGTAGTAAACGTTCATAAGATCATTACAAAGACAATTGATTACCTAGCAGCAATATGCATGTGTCACTATGCAGTAAGTTAGAGAAGTTTAAAGTTTTTGTCTCAACGGTACAGTTCCCAGGAACTGTAAGGTGAAAGCTATGGGGACAGCTAGGTGAGAACTATGATGGTCAAGGCAATGTGTATCCAGTCTTGAGATGACATTTGTTCCCCAAGGACAAATGGCTTCATATGAAAAATGTATATGGAGCAAAAAATAGACTTTCAGTCAGATATAGAGGGTCTGAGAGAGAGACCAGCAGGATTTTCAAGTTACAGCGGCCCAATTTACCTGAATCAATTATTCACTCGGCAGCCGCCTGATAACAGCACCTACAAGCATAATTAGAAAGACCAAAGGTTGAGCTTGTTTCAGGATATATCCAGAATAAACCTAATGAGGAGTGGCATATTGATTGATGGCAGCATATTTAAGCCATTTGTTTGCCTTCAGGAGGGCTCCACATTGGCTGGACTATTGCTTAACTTTGGCAAAGAAAGTAGTGGTTGTCTTGATGTAACCTGCTTCCTATAGTTTAAGGCCTTTAATAGCACGTCATCAATAAAATAATGTTGATATCCTCTTTAGATATGCTAAAAGTATTTGTTTTCAGAAAATAACTTTTCATTGTAGTGATTACATGTATTGAACCCTACAAGAAACATTCACTGCTAAGGCTAAATAAGCCACGATGTATGTCAAATCAAAGTTAAATATTCGCATTCACAGATTTGCAGGTGTTACAGCAGTGAAATACTTATGTTACTAGCTCCAACAGTGCAGTAGAATGTCTTGCAAATACAATACGAATGACCAAATATTTTAAACAAGGAGTGAACAAATTACAGAACGAGTACAATTAACTATCCAGAGTACAGTTGAAGTCGGAAGTTCACATACACTTACGTTGGAGTCATTGAAACTTGTTTTTCAACCACTTCACAAATGTCTTATTAATGTTCTGGAGGTCAGGCAGCGTACCCCCAGTGATGCATTGGATTGACCACAGCACCTCCTGGAGAGCCATGCGTAGAGCAAAATGTCAGTACATAGACAAGTCAATGGTGTTTGGGACTCCAGACAACCACGGTGTATAAAGAGAAAACCAGCCATGTCGCGGACAAAGACATAAACACCTTCTTCGTCCGCTTTGAGGATAACACAGTGCCGCCGACACAGGCCGCACCCGAGGACTGTGAGCTCTCGTTCTCCGTGGCCAACATGAGTAAGACATTGAAGCGTGTTAACCCTCGGCCCAGACGACATCCCAAGCCACACCCTCAGAGTAGGCGTAGACCAGCTGGCTGGTCAATCTCTCCATATAGCAGTCTGCTATTCCCACTTGCTTTAAGATGTCAACCATTGTTCCTGTACCCAAGAAAGCGAAGGTAATTGAACTAAATTACTATCGCCCCATAGCACTCACAGGCTAGTTAAGGATCATATCACCTCCACCTTACCTGACACCCTAGACCCAATGCTATTTGCATACTGCCCCAATAGATCCACAAATGATGCAATCACCATCCCTATCCTATCTGTTCATTGACTACAGCTCAGCCTTCAACACCATAGTACCCTCTAAGCTCATCATTAAGCTCAGGCTCTGGGTCTGAACCCCGCCCTGTAACTGGGTCCTGGACTTCCTGACGGGCCGCCCACCAGGTGGTGGATGTAGGCAACAACACCTCCACTATGCTTATACTCAACACAGGGGCCCCACATGGGTGCATGCTCAGCCCCCTTCACTGTTTACCCATAACTGCGTGGCCATGCATGTCTCCAACTCAATCATCAAGTTTGCAGATGACACAACAGTGGTAGGCCTGATTACCAACAAGGACGAGACAGACTACAGGTAGGAGGTGAGGGCCCTGGCTGAGTGGTGGAGCTGATCGTGGACTTCAGGAGACAGCAGAGGGAGCTTCAAGTTCCTTGTCCTACACATCACTGACAATTTGAAATTGTCCACCCACACAGAGAGTGTTTTGAACAAGGCGCAACAGCGCCTCTTCAAACTCAGGAGGGTGAAGAAAATCGTCTTGGCCCCTAAGACCCTCAAAAACTTTGACAGATGCACCGTTGAGAGCATCCTGTTGGGCTGTATCACTGCCTGGCACGGCACCTGCACCGTCTGCAACCTCAGGGCTCTCCAGAGGGTATTGCGGTCAGCCCAACGCATCACTGGGAGCACACTGCCTGCCCTTCTAGGACATCTACAGTACCTGGTGTCACAGAAAGGCCAAGAAGATCATCAACGAACTCAGCCACCTGAGCAACTGCCTGTTCGCTATGATTCAGAATGTGAGGTCCGTACAGGCGCATCAAAGCTGGTACCGAGAGACTGAAAAACAATGTTTATCTCAAGGCCATCAGACTGTTAAATAGCCGTCACTAGCCGGCCTCCACACAGTAATCTGCCCTGAACTTAGTCACTGTTACTAGCCGGCTACCACCTGGTTACTCATCCCTGCATCTTAGAGGCTGCTGCCCTATGTACATAGACATGTAACAATGGCCACTTTAATAATGGAACACTGGTCACTGATAATGTTTTACCCATTTCACATGTATATACTGTATTCTAGTCTGTATATATATACTATTCTATCCACGTATTCTTCAGATATACTACATATTCTATCCACATACTGTCCATAATGTCTATACATCCCATCACACACACATATATAAACATCCCCATCAGAGTAGAGCATCTTGTTTCTCGTGGTCTGAGAGTCCTTTAGGTGCTTTTGGCAAAATACAAGCGGCTGTCATGTTCCTTTTACTAAGGAATGGCTTCCGTCTGGCCACTCTACCATAAAGGCCTGAATGGTGGAGAGCTGCAGAGATGGTTGTCCTTCTGGAAAGTTCTCCCATCTCCGCAGAGGAACTCTGGAGCTCTGTCACAGTGACCATCGGGTTCTTGGTCACCTCCCTGGACAAGGCCCTTCTCCCCTGATTGCTCTGTTTGGCCGGGCGGCCACCTCTAGGAAAAGTCTTGGTGGTTCCAAACTTCTAACCATTTAAGAATGATGTAGGCCAATGTGTTCTTGGGGACCTTCAATGCTGCAGAGATTTTTTGGTACCCTTCCCCAGATCTGTCCCTCGACACAATCCTGTCTCGGAGCTCTGAGGACAATTCCTTCCACCTCATGGCTTGGTTTTTTCTCTGACATGCACTCTCAACTGTGGGGCCTTATATAGACAGGTATGTGCCTTTCCAAATCATGTCCAATCAATTGAATTTACCAAAGGTGAACTCCAATCAATTTGTAGAAACATTTCTATGATGATCAATGGAAACAGGATGCCCCTGAGCTCAATTTCGAGTCTGATAGCAAAGGGTCTGAATACTTTGAATACTGTTTTTTTTATATACATTTGCAAAAATGTCTAAAAACCTGTTTGTTCTTTGCCATGATGTGGTATTATGTGTAGATTGATGGGGGGGGGGGATTATTTAATCCATTTTAGAATAAGGCTGTAACGTAACAAAATGTAAGTGTCTGAATACTTTCCGAATGCACTGTATGTACAGTACCAGTCAAAAGTTTGGACACACCTACTCATTCAAGGGTTTTTACTTTATTTGTACTATTTTCTACATTGTAGAATAATAGTGAAGAAGTTACTATGAAATAACTCATATGGAATCATGTAGTAACCAAAAAGATGTTAAACAAATAAAAATGTATTTTATATTTGAGATTCTTCAAAGTAGCCACCCTTTGCCTTGATGACAGCTTTGCACACTCTTGGCATTCTCTCAACCAGCTTCATGAGGTAGTCACTTGGAATGCATTTCAATTAACAGGTGTGCCTTGATAAAAGTTAATTTGTGGAATAGGTTTGAGCCAATCAGTTGTGTTGTGACAAGGTAAGGGTGGTATACAGCCCTATTTGGTAAAAAAACAAGTCCATGTCTTCCTTGGGCCAAATAACATGAGCAATGGACATTAGAACAGTGGAAATCTGTCCTTTGGTCTAATGAGTCCAAATTTGAGTTCCAACCGCAGTGTCTTTGTGAGACGCAGAGTAGGTGAACAAATGCTCTCTGCATGTGTGGTTCCCACCGTGAAGAATGGAGGAGGAGGAGTGATGGTGTGGGGGTGCTTTGTTGGTGACACTGTCATTGATTTACTTAGATTTCAAGGCACACTTAAACAGCATGGCTACCACAGCATTCTGCAGCAATATGCCATCCCATCTGGTTTGCGCTATGTAGGACCATCATTTGTTTTTCAACATGACACTGACCCAACACACCTCCAGCCTGTATAAGGGCTATTTGACCAAGATGGAGCGTGATGGAGTGCTGCATCAGATGACCTGGCTTCCACAATCACCAGACCTCAACCTAATTGAGATGGTTTGAGATGATTTGGACTGCAGAGGGAAGGAAAAGCAGTCAACAAGTTCCCAACATATGTGGGAATTCCTTCAAGGCTTGTTGAGAGAATGCCAAAAGTGTGCAAAGCTGTCATCAAGGCAAAGGGTGGCTACTTTGTATAATCTAAAATCTAAAATATATTTTGATTTGATTGACACTTTTTTGGTTACTACATTATTCCCTGTGTGTTATTTCATAGTTTTCATGTCTTCGCTATTATTTTACAATGTAGAAAATAGTAAAAAAAAAAAAAAAACTTGATTAGGTGTGTCCAAACTTTTGACTGGTAATGCATATATATTAAATATCCTCCGGACTCCGACATTGCTTGTCCTAATATTTCTTAATTCCCTTCTTTTACTTAAATATTTGTTTGTAATTTTATATTTTGCTGTACTGTTGGATCTTGATGGCGATGCTGTTGCCATACCAGGCCGTTTCTGGTCCTCAGTTATGTGCACGCCAAGGAACTTCAAGCTTCTGACCCTCTCCACTGTGGCCCTGTCGATGTCACAGTCATGGGTGAACAGGGTTTACAGGAGGGAGCTGAGCACACACACCTGGGGGGCCCCCGTGTCAAGGGTCAACATGGCAGAGGTGTTGTTGCCTATCATCACCACCTGGGGTAGGCCCTTCAGGAACTTTATGACCTAGTTGCACAGAGAGAAGTTCAGAACCAGGGCCCTGAGCTTCTGGACAAGCTTGGAGGGCACTATGGTGTTGAAGACGGAACAACATGGTTGTGGATGGAATTGCAGAATCCGCACATGAGACCTGGAATGAGTCTGAGGACAAAGTGAGGGAATTGATCTCTGAGAAATTGAAGATGGATCACTGGAATATTGAGGTGGAGTGGGCCACAGGACTAGAAAACCCACCACTGGCCTAGGTGACAGGCCCAGGCCGATAGGACAAGGTAGCTGTTCTGGAGAACTTGAGAGGAACGTATATCTTCCTCACGGAGGACTATCCTGAGGCTGTGCACCAGAAAAGGGAAGAAATGATCCCAGCCATGAAAGCTGCCAGAGAGCGTGGGGAAATTGCTTACATCTGCTATGACAGGTTCATTGTCCACCCTCCCTCCCAGAAGCCTGGAAGGGATGAGAGAGCCAAGCCTATGGGTTTGTAGCTGCAACCCCGCAACGCACACACACACACACACACACACACACACACACACAAGGTTCACAAGGTTTTCCCACACTGTTGCTGGTATTTTGGCCCATTCCTCCAAGCAGATCTCCTCTAGAGCAGTGATGTTTTGGGGCTGTTGCTGGGCAACACGGACTTTCAACTCCCTCCAAAGATTTTCTATGGGGTTGAGATCTGGAGACTGGCTAGGCCACTCCAAGACCTGGAAATGCTTCTTACGAAGCCACTCCTTCGTTGCCCGGGCGGTGTGTTTGGGATCATTGTCATGCTGAAAGATCCAGCCACGTTTCATCTTCAATGCCCTTCCCTGATGGAAGGAGGTTTTCACTCAAATCTCACGATACATGGCCCCATTCATTCTTTCCTTTACACGGATCAGTCATCCTGGTCCCTTTGCAGAAAAACTGCCCCAAAGCATGATGTTTCCACCCCCATGCTTCACAGAGGTATGGTGTTCTTTGGATGCAACTCAGCATTGTTTGTCCTCCAAACACGACGAGTTGAGTTTTTACCAAAAAGTTCTATTTTGGTTTCATCTGACCATATGACATTCTCCCAATCTTCTTCTGGATCATCCAAATGCTCTCTAGCAAACTTCAGACGGGCCTGGACATGTACTGGCTTAAGCAGGGGGAAACGTCTGGCACTGCAGGATTTGAGTCCCTGGCGACGTAGTGTGTTACTGATGGTAGGCTTTGTTACTTTGGTCCCAGCTCTCTGCAGGTCATTCACTAGGTCCCCCCGTGTGGTTCTGGGATTTTTGCTCACTGTTCTTGTAATCATTTTGACCCCACGGGGTGAGATCTTGCGTGGAGCCCCAGATCGAGGGAGATTACCAGTGGTCTTGTATGTCTTCCATTTCCTAATAATTGCTCCCACAATTGATTTCTTCAAACCAAGCTGCTTACCTATTGCAGATTCAGTCTTCCCAGCCTGGTGCAGGTCTACAAGTTTGTTTCTGGTGTCCTTTGACAGCTCTTTGGTCTTGGCCATAGTGGAATTTGGAGTGTGACGGTTTGAGGTTGCGGACAGGTGTCTTTTATACTGATAACAAGTTCAAACAGGTGCTATTAATATAGGTAATGAGTGGAGGACAGAGGAGCCTCTTAAAGAAGAAGTTGCAGGTCTGTGAGAGCCAGAAATCTTGCTTGTTTGTAGGTGACCAAATACTTATTTTCCACCATAATTTGCAAATAAATTCATTAAAAATCCTACAATGTGATTTTCTGGATTTTTCTCCTCATTTTGTCTGTGATAGTTGAAGTGTACCTATGATGAACATTACAGGCCTCTGTCATCTTTTTAAGTGGGAGAACTTGGACAATGGGTGGCTGACTAAATATTTTTTTGCCCCACTGTACATAGATAATCAAAGCATGACAATAGGTTTGACATTTCAAATAACCCACAGTGCATTCCCAGCAGTTATTTACAGTGCAAGCACTGCTTATTCTTTTTTTATCAGGCCCATAAGGTCCAAGTGACAGACAAAGCTGACAAGCAAAGCAGGAGAATGTACAATGTTTTTTCCCACTCACAATAAAAAAATAGTAATGTCTCTGAGAAAAGTGCAGGATAATAAATTATTGATAGGGGTCCGAGCTCATCGACAATGTAGTATGCAAAAGTTACAAGTGCTGTCTCTCAATATGGTCATTCATAATTGGAAAGACATGCAGAATTTCTGGATATTTACACAAAAAAATAAAAGTAAAGTGTTGGTCCCATGTTTCATGACCTGTAATAATTGAACCCCCAAAGCTTATTTCTCTCACTTTTTGTGCATACATTTGTTTACATCCCTGTTAGTGAGCATTTCTCCTATGCCAAGATAATCCATCCACCTGACAGGTGTGGCAGATCAAGAAGCTGATTAAACAGCTTGATCATTACACAGGTGCACAATGTGCTGAGGACAATAAAAGTCTACTCTAACATGTGCAGTTTTGACACACAACACAACGCTACAGATGTATCTGATGGCGCCGGAGAGGATGACTGACGTTTGTTTGGCTCCTAACCAACTGTGCTATTTTGTTTGATTTTTTGCATTGTTTGTAACTTATTTTGTACATAATGTTTCTGCAACCGTCTCTTATGACCGAAAGAGCTTCTGGATATCAGAACAGCGATTACTCACCTCAAATTGGATGAATACCCAAACAGGCCTATAAGGTAGGTAAGGTAAGGTAAGGTATATACTCCAATTAAATAAGGGATACACTCCTAAGGATATACTCCAAACACCCGAACAGGCCCTCATCCCCATTATTTGCAGGAGAAAGAAACTGAGATTTTGCGGATTGAGTTCGAGGAGCCTTGTGAGAATCAGGCGACAAGTGGCTAATCTGTGCTTGTCATCCGTACTGTTAGCCATGTTCAATCACTGGAAAATAAATGGGATGAACTAAGAGCATGTATATGTCCTACCAATGTGAAATTAAAAACTGTAATATCTTATGTATCACCGAGTCGTGGCTGAACAATGACATTAATAACATACAGCTGGTATACACTCTATCGGCAGGATAGAACAGCAGCCTCTGGTAAGACACCGGGTGGTGGCCTATGTATATTTGTAAACAGCTGCTACACGATATCTAAGGAAGTCTCAAGCTTTTTCTCGCCTGAGGTAGAGTATCTCATGATAAGCTATAGACCACACTATCTACCTAGTGTTTTCATCTGTATTTTTAGTAGCTGTCTACATACCACCACAGACCGATGCTGGCACTAAGACCACACTCAATGAGCTGTATACCGCCATAAGGTAACAGGAAAACGCTCATCCAGAGGCGGTGAACCTGGTGGCCGGGGACTTTAAAATAAATCTTCTTCGGGCTAGGGTATATTTTTCTCCACTTCCTGTCTGACTGACGTGCCCAAAGTAAACTGCCTGTTACTCAGGCCCAGAAGCCAGGATATTTTTTTAATTTGTATTTTTATTTCACCTTTATTTAACCAGGTAGGCAAGTTCTCATTTGCAACTGCGACCTGGCCAAGATAAAGCAAAGAAGTTAGACACATACAACAACACATAGTTACACATGGAATAAACAAACATACAATCAATAATACAGTAGAAAAATCTATATACAGCATGTGCAAATGGAGGTAGGATAAGAGATGTAAGGCAATAAATAGGCCGTGGTGGCGAAGTAATTACAATATAGCAGTTAAACCCTGGAATGGTAGAATGTGCAGAAGATGAATGTGCAAGTATAAATACTGGGGTGCAAAGGAGCAATATAAATAAATAAATACAGTATGGGGATGAGGTAGGCGTTCCTGTAGGTTCATGCTCTACAACATCCGCAGAGTACGACCCTGCCTCACACAGGAAGCGGCGCAGGTCCTAATCCAGGCACTTGTCATCTCCCGTCTGGATTACTACAACTCGCTGTTGGCTGGGCTCCCTGCCTGTGCCATTAAACCCCTACAACTCATCCAGAACGCCGCAGCCCGTCTGGTGTTCAACCTTCCAAGTTCTCTCACGTCACCCCGCTCCTCCGCTCTCTCCACTGGCTTCCAGTTGAAGCTCGCATCCGCTACAAGACCATGGTGCTTGCCTACGGAGCTGTGAGGGGAACGGCACCTCAGTACCTCCAGGCTCTGATCAGGCCCTACACCCAAACAAGGGCACTGCGTTCATCCACCTCTGGCCTGCTCGCCTCCCTACCACTGAGGAAGTACAGTTCCCGCTCAGCCCAGTCAAAACTGTTCGCTGCTCTGGCCCCCCAATGGTGGAACAAACTCCCTCACGACGCCAGGACAGCGGAGTCAATCACCACCTTCCGGAGACACCTGAAACCCCACCTCTTTAAGGAATACCTAGGATAGGATAAAGTAATCCCTCTCACCCCCTTAAAAGATTTAGATGCACTACTGTTCCACTGGATGTCATAAGGTGAATGCACCAATTTGTAAGTCGCTCTGGATAAGAGCGTCTGCTAAATGACTTAAATGTAATGTAAATGTAAATGTAGGCTTTTTACAGATGAGCTATGTGCAGGTTCAGTGATCTGTGAGCTGCTCTGACAGCTGGTGCTTAAACCTAGTGAGGAGGTAAGAGTTCCAGTCATTGGCAGCAGAGAACTGGAAGGAAGAGGCCGAAGGAAGAATTGGCTTTGGGTCAGTGAGATATACGCATATCTGCATATAATTGGTACCATTGGATAGAAAACATTTTGACATTTGTAGAAATGTTAAAATAATATATGAGACTATAACACAATTGATATGGTAGGAGAAAATCCAAAGAAAAACCAACCAGCTATTTGTTTATTTTTTTTGAGAGCCCATGCTCTTCCAATGGAACGTATAGGGTCATATCCAAATCCATCTCCCAGATTGCAATTCCTATGGCCTCCACTAGATGTCATCAGTCTTCGTTCAAGGTTTCAGGTTTGTTTCTTCCCAAACGAGGAAGAATTTTGAGTTTTAGTACTGGGAGTCAGAGTTGGAAATCAGTCTGTGTGTGTGCGACAAGGAGGACTGGCGCACCTGATAATTTTGCTTTTTATTGAACATACTTCTTTCCGTATGAAATATTATAGTTGAATTACATTTTAGGGTACCTGCGGAAACACATTTGGACTTTTTTTCACGAAGTTTAGCGATAGCTTTTTGGATTCCTTTCTCTGCATGTTGAACGAGGGGATTACTCAAATCGATGGCGCCAACTAAACTGACTTTTTGGGATATGAAGAAGGATTTTATTTAACAAAACGACCATATATGTTGTAGCTGGGACCCTTTGGATGGCAAATCAGAGGGAGATTTTCAAAAAGTAAGTGAATATTTAATCACTATTTGTGATTTTATGAAGCCTGTGCTGGTTGAAAAATATTTTGATGTGGGGTGCCATCCTCAAACAATCGCATGGCATGCTTTCACTGTACATCCTATTGTAAATCGGACAATGCTGTTAGATGAATAAACCTTTAAGCTTTTAACCAATATAAGACACTTGTATGTACTTAAATGTTTAATATCCATAATTTTTATGAATATTTATTTGAATTTGCTCGCCCTCCAATTTCACTGGAAGTTGTCGACAGGTGTCCCGCTTAGATTAATGCAGGGAAACTTAAATCAGTTTTACCTAATTTCAGTCAGCATGTTAAATGTGCAACCAGAGGGGGAAAAACTCTATACCACCTTTACTCCACACACAGAGATGCGTACAAAGCTCTCCCTTGCCCTGATCATAAATCTTACCATAATTCTATCCTCCTCATTCCTGCTTATAAGCAAAAATGAAAGCAGGAAGCACCAGTGAATTGGTCAATAAAAAAGTGGTCAGATGAAGCAGATGCTAAACTACAGTACTGTTTTGCTTGCACAGACTGGAATATGTTCTGGGATTCTTCCGATGACATTGAGGAGTACAACACATCAGTCACTTTCTTCATCAACAATTGCATCGATGACGTCCCCCCCACTGTGACTGAACGTACATACCCCAACCAAAAGCCATGGATTACAGGCAACATTCGCACTGAGCTAAAGGGTAGAGCTGCTGCTTTCAAGGAGCAGGACTCTAAACCCAGAAGCTTATAAGATATCCCGCTATGCCCTCAGACGAACCATCAAACAGGCAAAGTGTCAATACAGGACTTAGATCGAATCGTACTACACCGGCTCTGACACTCATTGGATGTGGCAGAGCTTGCCAACTATTACAGACTACAAAGGGAAGCACAGCCGAGAGCTTCCCAGAGACACGAGCCTACCAGACGAGCTAAATAACTTCTATGCTCTCTTCGAGGCAAGCAACACTGAAACATGCATGAGAGCATCAGCTGTGTGATCCCACTCTCCGCAGCCTATGTGAGTAAGACCTTTAAACATTCACAAGGCCGCAGGGCCAGACGGATTACCAGGATGTATACTCCAAGTATGCGCTGACCAACTGGCAAGTGTCTTCACTGACATTCTCATCTTCTCCCTGTCTGAGTCTGTAATACCAACATGTAACCAACAGGCAACCTGCCTAAATGACTGCAAACCCTAAGCACTCATGTCATGGCTCACATCAACACCATTATCCCATAAACCCGAGACCCACTCCAAATTGCATACCGCATCAACAAATCCACAGATGTGCAATTTCTATTGCACTCCACACTGCCCTTTCACATCTGGACGAAAGGAACACCTATGTGAAAATGGCTATTCATTGACTACAGCTCAGAGTTCAACACTATGGTGACGTCAAAGCTCATCACTAAGGTAAGGACCTTGGCACTAAACACCTCCCTCTGCAACTGGATTCTGGACTTCCTGACGGGCCGCCTCTAGCTGGTAAGGGTAGGTAACAACTCATCCTCCACGCTGATCCTCAACACAGGGCCCTCAGGTGTGCTCAGTCCCCTCTTATACTCCCTGTTCACTCATGACTGTACAGTCAGGCACGACTCCAACACCATCATTAAGTTTGCAGATGACACAACAGTGCTAGGCCTGATCACTGACAACGACGAGACAGCCTATAGGAAGGAGGTCTGAGACCTGACCGTGTGGTGCAAGGACAACAACCTCTCCCTCAACCTGACCAAGACAAAGGAGTTGATTGTGTGAGACAGGAAAAGGAGGACCGAGCAAGCCCCATTCTCATCGATGGGGCTGTAGTGGAGCAGGTTGAGAGCTTCAAGTTCCTTGGTGTCCACATCACCAACAAACCAACATGGCCCACTCACACAAAGACAGTTGTGAAGAGGGCACAACAAAACCTATTCCCCCTCAGGAGACTGAAAAGATTTGGCATGGGTCCTCAGATCCTCAAAAGGTTTTACAAATGCACCATCGAGAGCATCCTGACGGGTTGCATTACTGCCTGGTATGACAACTGCTCGGTCTCTGACCGCAAAGCACTACAGAGGGTAGTGCGTACGGCCCAGTACATCATCGGGGCCAAGCCTCTTGCCATCCGGGATCTCTATACCAGGCGGTATTAGAGGAAGGCCCTAAAAATTGTCAGACTCCAGCCACCCAGTCATTGACTGTTCTCACTGCTACCACATGGCAAGTGGTACTAGAGTGCCAAGAAGTCCAAGAGGCTTCTAAACAGCTTCTACCCCCAAGCCATAAGACTCCTCAACATCTAATCAAATGGCTACCCAGACTATTTGCATTGCCCCCACCCCCCACCCTCTATGCTGCTGCTACCCTCTGATATTATCTATGCATCATCACTTTAATAACTCTTCCTACATGTACATATTACCTCGACACGGTGCCCCCATACATTGACTCTGTACCGGTGCCCCCTGTATATAGTTATTTTACTGCTGCCCTTTAATTATGTGTTACTTTTATCTCTTACTATTTTAGGTATTTTCCTTCCAACTGCATTGTTGATTAAGGGCTTGTAAGTAACCATTTCACTGTAAGGTCTGCACCTGCATACAATCTGATTTGATTTGAGGGAGAGTGCAATTGACATGTTGACTGTAGGAATGTCCACCAAAGCTGTTGCCAGAGAGGTGAATTTCCATTTCTCTACCATAAGCCACTTCCAATGTCATTTTAGAGAATTCGTCAGTACATCCATCACAAACGCAGACCACTTAAATGGCGTCCTATGGTTGAGTGGTTTGCTGATGCCCCATGGTGATAGTGGTGTTATGGTATGTGCAGGCATAAACTATGGACAAAGAACACAATTGCATTTTATCGATGGCTATTTGAATGCACAAAAATCCATTGACAAGCTCGTGAGGCCCATTTTTTTAAGGTAATTTTGACCAACAGATGCATATCTGTATTCCCAGTCCTGCGAAGTCTATAGATTAGGGCCTAATGAATTTATTTCAATTGACTGATTTCCTCATATGAACTGTAATTTCGTAAAATCAATGAAATTGTTGCATGTTGCGTTTATATTTTTGTTCAGTAATGTTCTAAAGATGGAAAAAGTTTTTAAAAAAAGAATGATGGATTTCTCCAATGAGATTGCAATTAGAGCATATATTTTACACATGGGTGTGTCTTAACATTAGTAGCAAATCACAATGTTGCACATAAGTGACAGGAAGCAGATTGGGAGGAGAGTCCTGGATGACAATTCCAATTCAGCAATAACAACCTGAGAACCTTTACATTGCAGAAAAGCTGCTATAGGCCGGCCTACATATGTCCTCTTCTGTAAATACTATCAAATTACTTAATCATCTTACTTCATTTATAGTACATGAATATCTCAGATTTTGCAATTACAATGTACTGTACTAAATTCATACAATGTCACAAAAATTTATTTAAAAAATGTATAATTGTATTACTAATATTTTAAATTCTTGTTCATTAAGTAAGATTGATTGTCATCCATTTCTCGATTTGCTTGTGCTTCCCATGACAAGCGTGTGGAGATATCAAAACAGCTGCAAAAAAATGAAATTCCCAGCCATAAACCTGATGCATCAGGGAGCACCACAGACCTGAGCGACACAAATGAGATCACACACCTGCCATGTCTCCACCATCCACGCTGGCACTGTGGTGAGTGTTAGCTGAGGTTCACAGGTGTGGAGGTAAGGCTGTGACAGCATGTACCTGGTAATCTTCCTTTCTGGCTTCTCTGCTACAGCCTTGTAATCTCATTACCGATGTATGTCTCATTCATTTCCATCATTGCCGAATGGCCCACCACTCCTGCTGTCACTGCCTGAGACCAGTCTCCTGCTGATGCTAGGAATTCAAGCACCAGCAACCAAAACAGATGAAGGGGGAAATGATAGCCTGTTTAAAGGGTCCTCTATGCTGAATTATCAATGAGCATCTGTCCAAGTGGAATTTTAAAGGTTAGCAGGCGTTCATGAAGATGACATAAATGTAGTTGCCAAATTAGTCAAACAAAACATTTTTGCTTGGGGGCTGACTTTTGAGGAAAAAGAAGGCTAAAATGTGATTTAAACACATAACCAAGTCAAAGGAGAAAGACGTGGCAGTATGACTACATTTATTTGTACAGCTTTGGTTTTGGTCTTGATGCTGTGTTAAATTAATGTTTGTTGAAGTGTAAAATAAAGTGAATGACACATTGAACAGATTTCATACACCGCCTTATGTCTAATGCGTGTAGAGCTGATGTGGACATGTAGTCCATTGTAAAACCCAAGGGACTATGGATTGCAGTATTTTGATATAAGTTGTGCAGGTCTACAATAATGAGGACGCTAATGATGCTTTAAATGTGTTTATTGCGATGTTAACTGTTTAGTGTTTCTGTTCAGCTTTTTTCTTGCATGGAATGATGACCAAATCCACTTTAAGTGGACCTATTTGTTCCACTGTGTTGGACATAGAAGTCAATTATGGAACTGTGTTTGTGAGGTAAAGTAAATATATTCTGTATATATGGGAGTCTTTCTATTTCAAGCTAAAAATACTCTTTCTCAGAAAACTTGGTTATTGAATTTCACTGTTTTCTGTAAGGGCCAACGCTGGAGACGAGAAGCAAGGGAGTGAACATTTAATGTAAAACAGACATCAAACAAAACAAGAACAGCGTCTGGATGGGGGGAACAAAACGACATGACGACAATAATGCTGACACGGAGAAACAAACTGAGGAACAAACAGATATAGAGGGGCAATCAACAATGTGAAGGAGTCCAGGTGAGTCCAATGAGTGCTGATGCACATAATGATGGTGACAGGTGTACGTAATGATGGGCAGCCTGGCGCCCTCGAGTGCCTGAGAGGGGGAGCGGGAGCAGACGTGACAGTTTTCACTGATGAATACAAAAGATTAAAAGTGAATTCTCTCTCACACAATTAAACAATTCTAGCATATTTCATCCTTAACTTCCATACCATGTATGAATTTAAAACCTGGTAGAATAGGCTATTAATGTAAAAGTGTCAATGTGATTAGTCACCTTTAATTTTGTCATTGTGCTGATTGTTAACATAATCAAGCCTCCCCTATTGTACTTGTTATAAGATGAGTTTCTGATGCTTACTAAAGGTTGGCATTAAATGAAACCTGTTCAGATTGTCTTTGCCTGAGGCCTTTTCACATAATTTGAAATGCAATGTTAAAATTTCCCTTTGTCAGTTAGTGGTCTTGTTTGTTCTTCAAAATGTTGTCCCTTTGATGTTTTCCCTTTACCATTTGCACTGAGATATTGCTGTGTCAGGTAATGGTTAGCCATAGCCACATTGATTTTACCATGTGACAAAATTATACCAGAACCCTTTGTCCGTAAACTGTCATACCTTTCTATTCAAAGACAGAACTTGTGTGTCACATACTGGCAATTTTAGAAGAAAACAGCAAACATGGAGTTGGACCATTCCCCTAGCTTAGGTTTAGGTAAGGGTTAGGGTAAGGTTCGAAAACGAAAAATGCCTGGGGTCCTTCATGATACACTGTTCAGAATTGTGCTACTAACTTGGTGAATGTGGTCAAAACATTAATCCCTGTAGATTGAAAATAATCATCCTACAAATAAAATGATCTATTTCCCTGTCAAGGTTGTACTTGATACAGTCAAATCAAAACCTATCAAATGCAGACAAATGCATCGCTGTGGGAAATCATTGCCGGTCACAGGAATCTTTACGTCCCACCCCTGTAACTAAAGACCAACCACAACACTACCCATTTACCATTATGAAAGTCTCGGTGAAGAAGTTCTTAAAACTCAAATAGATTTCCAGATAAAGTAGTAGCTCCTGTAGATTGATGCCAAAGTGTGACCCTGTTATTCTCACACACCAGATAGGTGCAGTGAAATTAGTTTGTATTTTTCAGGGTCAGCCATAGTAGTACAGCACACCTGGAGCAAGTTAGGATTAAGTTGTTCAAGGGCACATCAACAGATTTCACCATGTCAACTCAGGTATTCAAACCAGCGACCTTTCGGGTACTGGCCCAATGCTCTGACCAGTACCTGACGCCCTAGTATGTTGGTAAAATTCCACAGACTCTCTCCCTCACTGCTCCTGGGGTGATGTGGTAACACATTGTACCGAAAATCGAACCGAATGACAAAAGCTTTGTGACACCTCATGTAAGTACCTTTTTTCTTACGGAAATCAGCCATTTACAGAGGGACCTTAGATAACGTTTTTGTTGATCGGGGGGTTCTTTGTTGTTGTTAGTTGATGATAGAAAACTATTATAAAAATAGTTACCTGAATGCTACTTTTCCACTTTGCTGAAGACATTAACAGCAATTCCGGCCATGACATGTACTTAATGTGACATTGCACAAAATGTGCAATTTATGAAGGCTGAGGGAAATTGGCAGCAAGCCTAAATTCATGTGATAGTAAACGTATGAAGATAACTGCATAGAAAAATGGTTTATAGTTTCCCTTCTCTCCTCTTTCAGTTGCATGAAAGCATGAAATAACCAGGTCTTTGACTTCTCGTTTCTGTGTAAAAAAACAGCTGTCAAAGGATCCCAGAGAGCTTCTGACATCTTTGGTAAAGCCATGCTTGTACATCACAAAGAACAGACACTTACTGTTAAGAGAGGAGTGTATTGATATCCGTAGAGATGCTAGGGGGAAGCTGCTATAGCTCTTATAACGTGAAACCTTACAATAGAAAGCATTTGAGATGAGAGGATGGCCTCAAACACAACTCAAAGTCATGGTTACTGGACTGTTCAATACCAAGTAAGGACTTCACCTCAGGAGACCGTTGAATCCCGAATACATCCTTGAGTGCACTATTGCACTATTCTCCTCAGTGACAGCCTTCAATGTGCCGAGATAAGAAAAATGAAATATACCACCCTTGGGAACAATAAAAAAAATGTAAATAGTAGCTGGGCTTTTTACAAGGCATTGTTTGTTTCGTTCACTTTTTATGTGGCTTCGTTCAATAGTTGTCTCAGTCAAGGTCACGATGCTATCATCAAACTTTGTACACTTGATTCAAGTCTCTTTTTTTACTCTCGCTGTAAACTGCCAGTGAAGTTCACTGTAAAGATTCACTAGGCTGTAGCCATGACTACACTAAGAAATAATGAGCTCTTCATACAGTAATAGTTTTTTGGTAAACCTGAAACTGCATGATGAAAAATATCTTGTTTTATTAAGTTTCATGTACCTAAAATTTACGCATTTCAATAAAACAACATTTCCAAGCTCTGTTTCATTTCCTAGCTCGATATTGATAATAATTTACACTTAAGTGTCACACCACTTAATTTAGTATTGTACTGCATGTCAAACAGCATACATAAATGAGCGGTTTCTCAGTTAAATAATATCTTGTGACTGCTGAAACTATTCTGTAAAAGAAGCCTCTAGTTGCTATGTACAGTACAGTATAGAACATTATGAAATGTCGCCTACATATTTAGTTTATCAAAACACATCCATGAATTATTGCAACATGATATTGGGGATATACTTCACAGTACCCCACTGGATCCATACTGTAAGTGTAACCAGCAGGAGAGAAACAAGGCATAGCCAGAAGGCTACCAGCCCATGAAGTTTAATCCTCTCTCATCATGCAAAAGCATTGTATAGGATACTTGCTACTTAAAGATGCAGTCTGGGATCTAAAGCACTTCCAAATTCATAACACATTGTACATTTTTTTTATTGCAGATTTTAACGTATCATATGAAATGGATGGTGTAGTACACAATCGTGCACAATTTTCGAGAAGCATTCAGCTGCAGAGTATGCACGCTGACGCCATATGGTCTGCATACCGCAAAGGGCTTGCATGTGCATCTCAGATGGTATGCATCTCAAATGGTATGTGCACGCTCAACCTGTAGACATTTGCCTTTCTAGTGTATCGTGTGAGTCAGTAGCTTTGTTCCAAGGCGTTGGTGTACTAAGCGCATACCAGTCGGTGAACTAGCTCTGTTCCAGGGCGTTATGTTAACCACTATTGTATGGGCAGCTAGTTGCATGTGCAACATAGTACACACTAGCTAACTAGTACACACTAGCTAACTAGTACACACTAGCTAACTAGTACTTAGCTTCTAATTCTAAATGTAATTTCACCACCCGTGCTGTTGGTGGCAGTAACACACTATCCTATCTGGCATCCTGTCCCATCTCATATGTCTCACAGCGTCTGTGGTGTGAGAAGGTATCTGCTGAAGCCAGACCCTATTGCAATATTCGCGGACCCGTTTTGGCTTGTGAGCCCTTTCAAAACTACTGACTGAAATGATAAAAATCTCTGGAGCATCACTTTAAGGGGATTGTAACAAACTTTGTCAAATTTGTTCATACATCGGGAGTGTCCTAATGTTGAGCTGTCCATGTCTCACTGCATGGATTCCATTTATCCATAACAACCTCTGCAGTCTTGATATCCAGAATCAATTCATTCAGTATGCAAAAGATAGGTTGGAAGGTTAAGTCCTAAACTAGCTGTGCATGTCTGTTCTCTCTCCTTGAATCTATCAAACGAAATGGATCTATCTGGTTGCTAAACCACAGTCCTTTATTTGTTTCCTGTTTCAGCCTGCGTGTTTTGACTGTGTTCACGTCAAGATCTCGGGTAACGGGGCCAAAACCATTTTTTGGAACAATTGCGCTTGAGCAATTGTGCTAGGAAAGCTTACCGTGAAAGTTTACATGTGAATCAAACCTAGGTCCCTTCTGACAGTATTTGAATTGTAACCAAACATTGTTTATACATTTTTACAAAAAAAAGGTGGAAATGATTGCTGGTAGAAAATAGTCATTTTTTTTGTATTGAGAATAACACATGGATATGTTCTTTCCAATGCAGATGTAATTTATTGTTACAGTATATTTCATTCTGAAGGAGGATTCTAATTAACCTCATTGCACACAACCTGCAGGCAATGATTATCTGGTGAATACACTCTTTGTTAACATTCATTTTAATAGAGGCTTTATAAAAACAAGGTTTTAGTCTTTTCTTGAGGCATTGATGCAATTATCTTCACAATGTGTTCTTCTTAGTGATAGTTAGTGTATTATAGTAGTTTGGCTCATTATTATATCCAGTGTGCCATGAACACTCCACATAGTACTCTTTGCTGTAGCTGACCCCATTCAGGATGATCATTTCTGCTACACTATCGATAATTATAGTAAACTAGAATTTTGAGTTAATTAATTAAGTATTATATTGTTGCCTTTGCTTGGCATTATGTAGTAGTGGTACAATGTCAGTTTGTGGCAGACTGAACTGTATCGAAAGTGTAGAATCCCTTTGTGACAAATGAGGACCTAGCAGGCTGCAATGAGCTACAGTAAGACGCCTACCTACAGTACACCAACTTGTCTTCCTTGCTGTATGCTTCCAAAAGTTTCATCAGCTCATGAATAAGATGAATGATGTGGAAGTGAGTAGTACTGTATATACAGTAGGAATATGTCTGTTTGATGCAGTGGCAGGCAGCGCCAGCTTTGTTGACTATGTTTTGTAATCACTAGGCCCAGAGCCATTTGTCACTGTTTCGATGCTGCAACATCTACAAGCCAACCTGCTCTCCTATTCATCAAGCCTAAAGCTGCTATCCGACTGTTTGCTCAAATTTGAAGAGAACAAGAATAGACTTATTGAGATGTCCCAATAACATAAAGAGTAGGCATATTTCTTAGTCATTAAAATCCTGCATTAACAATTACCCATATTCCCATTCTTCCATCTGTCCACAGACAAAAAAACATAATTTGTATTCAGATGCAGGTCTATGTATCGTTTATTATTGCCTCAATCAGAATACTCAAAATTAACAAGGAAACATTTGCAAATTCCCAAACAAATTTCAAGAAAATAAATGCATGACACACGTGTCTAGTTGGTCTGAACTTGTGAACAATCAGCAGCACAGTAATAGAGTATTATAGTGGGGCCATTATGCACATTTGTAAAGAGAAGCGTTCCATTAGCAAACTCGTGAAGCAAATAAAAAGAAATGGAGACTGGTCAGGGAAATTAAAGACTAAGGAGCAAATCTCACGATTGGTTACCATGTCAACATGATATCAGATGTATTTTGTTGATGACACAGTGGCTGGCTAGACCAGAAATAGCAGCGTGATTGGAATACATTATTTTATTAAAACGAAGAACAATAAATAAACTAACAACAAAACGAACGTGAAGCTAGAAACAACTAGTGCTGACATGCAACTACACATAGACAAATACCCACAAAACCAAAATGGAAAATGGCAACCTAAATAGGATCCCCAATCAGAGACAACGATAAACAGCTGTCTCTGATTGGGAACCAATTCAGGCCACCATAGACCTACATTTACCTACACAATACCAAAACCCCATAGATATACAAAAAATCCTAGACAAGTCAAAAACACACATACCACCCTCGTCACACCCTGACCAAACCAAAATAATAAAGAAAACAAAGATAACTAAGGTCAGGGCGTGACAGTAACCCCCCCCAAAGGTGCGGACTCAAGGCCGCAAACCTAAACCTATATGGAAGGGCCTGGGTGGGCATCTAACCTCGGTGGCGGCTCTGGTTCTTGACGCCGCCCCCCTTCTTTACTCTAAGTCTGCTCTTGTAAGCACAGACCCGTGGATCATCACCGGAGGCTCTGGACTGTGGATCCTCGCCGTAGGCCCAAGGCTGGGGACCCTCGCTGCATGGATCATCGCCGTATGTTCTGGACTGGGGACCGTTGCTGAAGACCCCGGACTGGGGACAGTCGCTGGAGACCCCGGACTGGGGACAGTCGCTGGAGACCCCGGACTGGGGACAGTCGCTGGAGACCCCAGACTGGGGACCGGCGCTGGAGACCCCAGGCTGTGGACCGGCGCTGGAGACCCCGGGCTGTGGACCGGCGCTGGAGACCCCGGGCTGTGGACCGTCGTTTGAGACCCCGGACTGTGGTCCTTCGTTGGAGGCTCCGGACTGTGGCCCGTCGTTGGCGGTTCCAGACTGTGGCCCGTCATTGGAAGTTCCGGACTGTGGACCGTCGTTGGAGGCTCCGGACTGTGGTCCTTCGTTGGAGGCTCTGGACTGTGGCCCGTCATTGGAAGTTCCGGACTGTGGCCCGTCGTTGGAGGTTCCGGTCTGTGAACTGTCTCCGGACGTTCTGGACTGGGTACTGTCGCCGGACGCTCTGAACTGCCGAGGCGCACTGTAGGCCTGGTGCGTGATGCCGGCACTGGTGGTACCGGGCTGGTGACATGCACCTCAGGGCGAGTGCAGTGAAGAGGAACAGGGCATACTGGACCCTGGAGGCGCACTGGAAGTCTGGTGCGTGGTACCGGAACTGGTGGTACCGGGCTGGTGACGCACCTCAGGGCGAGTGCGGGAAGGAGGCACACGATACACTGGACCGTGGAGACGTATTGGAGATCCAGAACATAGAGCTGGCTCAATACGTCCTGGCTGGAGGCCCATTCTAGCCGGCAAATGCGAGGAGCTGAAATAGAGCGCCCCCGGGCTAGAATAGCGCACTGGAGACACCGTGCACATCTCTGCATAACAAGGTGCCTGACCAGTTACACGCTCACCACTGTCATGATGTTGGCCTGGGGGTAGGTTTATGACAGTCATAAATACCTCTTCCCCCCTTTTTCCTCTCTCTACCCTACTAAGGTTACATTTGCAAAACCCTTGGTTAACATAGAGATTCTGGGAACATCAGTAGGTGGGGGGAAATAAACTATATTCTGGTAATCCGAACAATTGAACATATGCGGTGGTACTTAATGAATATGATGTCAGTTCGGTTGTCATCTGAGACATTCTCATCAATGATAAGTTGTCAAACTCTACAGTGGAAAGTCTACACATCAGAGTCATCGGATTCACATGGAATTGTTGTTCAATTTAAATGAAAATGTGAGATGTGGGTTTTCATAAGATAGGGCTGCTCACTCAGTGGCCCGCCCACGTAAAGAGAGGTTGTAAACTATGAAACACACCCCTTTCTCCCTTCCTATATAAGCCTTTGACAACAACATAACTTCCTGTTCCGAGGACGTGAGGACGACGGTTCTATGTCAGAATTGTTCAGATAATAACTACAGAACGAAGCCAACATCAGCATGAGCTTTGGTTGCGAATGGTATGAACTTTGAACTCTTATTCACTACAGAGGTGATACCTCCTAGCCGTTGAGTTAGCAACAGCAGCTGCAAACGCAAGTTAGGAAGGAACAGACAGAGTATCCCGTCTACCACACAATAACGTTACTACAACGTATGCAATTTACCAGCAGAGACATTCTTCAAAGGACTCGGTTGGGCAACACGGCCTTCCATCTACAACCAACCTACTGAAGCGCAGCTCAGAGTAAATATTTATTGCATTTTCCTTTTCCAAATGGGCGGTAATTTAGAATGCATAAGATACTGTATTTATGATAGCGCAGCTTCTTCCTTTGTTCCTCAGTCTTCCCGCTCTCTCACTCAAACCCAGCCCTTTTCTTGTGTAACAAGCCGTCATATCTGTTCCGCCCGCTAGGGACGTTTTCCTTTATGACGTAATTTGTAATCAAGTTATGATTAATTGTGTGTATGTGTAATTCTGTGTGATTAGTTAGGTATTTAGTAAATAAATAATTAAACCCAATTTTGTATTGCTGATTCAACTTGTTAGCCAGGGTTCGTGCAGATAAAATAATTTACTTTCAGATGAGACTGAATTAAGACAACGATTGATATTGACTGCTAGTGATGTAAAATATTACTAGGTCTTTAAGAGTTTATTCGGAAGATAACAGCTCCATAAATATTATTTCGTGGTGCCCGACTCTAGTTAATTACATTTACATGATTAGCTCAATCAGGTGATATTAATTACGGAGAAATTATTTTATAGAATAGCATGTCATATCAATTAATCCGGCATAACCAAAGACACAACACCATGGTAAGCACGAGGAGTTGGTCTCCTACTTCCGTGCTAGACGTATACCCTCATATCGTCACAGTTCCTCTATTCTCCGGCTGTGTCCAGGGTCCTGCTCCATCTAGTATTTCCTCCCATGTCCAGGATTATTTTTTGTCCAAAATCTCTTCCCATGTCCATAACGTATGCTCTTCCTTTTCACGCTGCTTGGTCCTGTTATGGTGGGTTATTCTGTCACGTTCGTCGTAACAAGGAGACCAAGGCGCAGCGTGATTGGAATACATTCTTCTTTTATTAAAACGAAGAACACTAAATAAACTAACAAAACGAACATGAAGCTATAAACAACTAGTGCTGACATGCAACTACACATAGGCAATAACCCACAAAACCAAAATGGCAACCTAAATAGGATCCACAATCAGAGACAACGATAAACAGCTGCCTCTGATTGGGAACCAATTAAGGCCACCATAGACCTACATTTACCAAGACAATACCAAAAAAAACATATATATACAACAACAAAAAACCAGACAAGACAAATACACACATACGACCCTCGTCACAAATAAGCTGAGTCACGTTCCTATGGCCTGTACAACGTTCTGTGGGGTGCAGACATCCACAAAGATCACCCAATCTGAAATGAATTGTGCCAATCATCCACTAATGAATTATAATGAACAAAAATATAAACGCAATATGCAACAATTTCAGATATTTTACTGAGTTACAGCTCATAAAAGGAAATCAGTCAATTTGAAAACGTTAAGTACGCCCTAAAACTATGGGTTTCACATGACTGTGAATACAGATATGCATCTGTTGGTCACAGATTCCTTTTTAAAAAAGGTAGGGGCTTAGATCAGAAAACCATTCAGTATCTGGTGTGACCACCATTTGCCTCATGGGAGCGCGATGCATCTCTTTCACATAGAGTTGATCAGGCTGTTAATTGTGGCCTGTGGAATGTTGTCCCACTCCTCTTAAATGGCTGTGCGAAGTTGCTGGATATTAGATATTTAACGGGAATTGGAACTGGAACACGCAGTCATGCACGTTGATAAAATCAAAATCAAATCAAACTTTATTGGTCACATACACATGGTTAGCAGATGTTAGTGCGAGTGTAGCGAAATGCTTGTGCATCTAGTTCTGACCATGCAGTAATATCTACCAAGTAATCTAACAATTTCACAACGACTACCTTATACACACAAGTGTAAAGGAATTAATAAGAATATGTACATGTGAATATATGGATGAGCGATGGCTGAACGGCATAGGCAAGATGCAGTAGATGGTACAGAGAACAGTTTATACATATGAGATGAGTAATGTAGGGTATGTAAACATTATAGACTGCTCAAAATAAAGGGAACACTAAAATAACACATCCTAGATCTGAATGAATGAAATATTTTTATGAAATACTTTTTCTTTACATAGTTGAATGTGCTGACAACAAAATCACACAAAAATTATCAATGGAAATCAAATTTATCAACCCATGGAGGTCTGGATTTGGAGTCACACTCAAAATTAAAGTGGAAAACCACACTACAGGCTGATCCAACTTTGATGTAATGTCCTTAAAACAAGTCAAAATGAGGCTCAGTAGTGTGTGTGGCCTCCACGTGCCTGTATGACCTCCCTACAACGCCTGGGCATGCTCCTGATGAGGTGGCGGATGGTCTCCTGAGGGATCTACTCCCAGACCTGGACTAAAGCATCCGCCAACTCCTGGACAGTCTGTGATGCAATGTGGCATTGGTGGGTAGAGCGAGACATGATGTCCCAGATGTGCTCAATTGGATTCAGGTCTGGGGAATGGGCGGGCCAGTCCATAGCATCAATGCCTTCCTCTTGCAGGAACTGCTGACACACTCCAGCCACATGAGGTCTAGCATTGTCTTGCATTAGGAGGAACCCAGGGCCAACCGCACCAGCATATGGTCTCACAAGGGGTCTGAGGATCTCATCTCGATACTTAATGGCAGTCAGGCTACCTCTTGCGAGCACATGGAGGGCTGTGCGGCCCCCCAAAGAAATGCCACCCCACACCATGACTGACCCACCGCCAAACCGGTCATGCTGGAGGATGTTGCAGGCAGCAGAACGTTCTCCACGGCATCTCCAGACTCTGTCACGTCTGTCACATGTGCTCAGTGTGAACCTGCTTTCATCTGTGAAGAGCACAGGGCACCAGTGGTGAATTTGCCAATCTTGGTGTACTCTGGAAAATGCCAAACGTCCTGCACGGTGTTGGGCTGTAAGCACAACCCCCACCTGTGGACGTCGGGCCCTCATACCACCCTCATGGAGTCTGTTTCTGCCCATTTGAGCAGACACATGCAAATTTCTGGCCTGTTGGAGGTCATTTTGCAGGGCTCTGGCAGTGCTCCTCCTGCTCCTCCTTGCACAAAGGCGGAGGTAGCGGTCCTGCTGCTGGGTTGTTGAAGTGGTCTGTGGTCACCACCTGCAGAACCACTCCTTTATTGGGGGTGTCTTTCTAATTGCCTATAATTTCCACCTGTTGTCTATTCCATTTGCACAACAGCATGTGCACTTTATTGTCAATCAGTGTTTCTTCCTAAGTGGACAGTTTGATTTCACAGAAGTGTGATTGACTTGGAGTTACATTGTGTTGTTTAAGTGTTCCCTTTATTTTTTTGAGCAGTGTATATGAATGAGTGATGGTACAGAACGGCATAGGCAAGGTGCAGTAGATGGTATCGAGTACAGTATATACATATGAGATGAGTAATGTAAGGCTGATGTACTGGCCTGTCTCCTGGTAGCACCTCCATGCTCTGGACACTACGCTGACAGACACAGCAAACCTTCTTGCCACAGCTCGCATTGATGTCCCATCCTAGATGAGCTGCACTACCTGAGCCACTTGTGTGGGTTGTAGACTCCGTCTCATGCTACCACTAGAGTGAAAGCACCGCCAGCATTCAAAAGTGACCAAAACATCAGCCATGAAGCATAGGAACTGAGAAGTGGTCTGTAGTCACCACCTGCAGAACCACTCCTTTAATTGGGGTGTCTTGCTAATTGCCTATAATTTCCACCTGTTGTCTATTCCATTTGCACAACAGCATGTGAAATTTATTGTCAATCAGTGTTACTTCCGAAGTGGACAGTTTGATTTCACAGAAGTGTGATTGACTTGGAGTTACATTGTGTTGTTTAAGTGTTGCCTTTATTTTTTTGAGCAGTGTATAAAGTGTCATTGTTTAAAATGACTAGTGATAAATCGGATGTAATAAATGTTTAATGGCTAGAGATTTGAGTCAGTATGTTGGCAGCAGCCACTCAATGTTAGTGATGGCTGTTTAACAGTCTGATGGCCTTGAGATAGAGAATAAAAAACAGCTTCTATGTCCCAGCTTTGATGCACCTTTTCTGACCTCGCCTTCTGGATGATAGCGGGGTGAACAGGCAGTGGCTCGGGTGGTTGTTGTCCTTGATGATCTTTTTGGCCTTCCTGTGACATCGGGTGGTGTAGGTGTCCTGGAGGGCAGGTAGTTTGCCCCTGGTGATACATTGTGCAGACCTCACTACCCTCTGGAGAGCCTTGTGGTTGTGGGCAGAGCAGTTGCCTTACCAGGTGGTAAGTTTGTGAGTGTGAGTGTTTTTGGTGACAAGCCAAAATTCTTTAGCCGCCTGAGGTTGAAGAGGCGCTGTTGCGGCTTCTTCACCACGCTGTCTTTGTGTGTGGACCATTTCAGGTTGTCAGTGATGTGTACGCCAAGGAACTTAAAACTTTCCACATTCTCCGCTACTGTCCGGTCGATGTGGATAGGGGGGTGCTCTCTCTGCTGTTTCCTGAAGTCCACGATCATCTCCTTTTGTTGACGTTGAGTGTGAGGTTATTTTCCTGACACCACACTCCGAAGACCCTCACCTCCTCCCTGTAGGCCGTCTCGTCATTGTTGGTAATCAAGCCTAACACTGTAGTGTCGTCCTCAAACTTGATGATTGAGTTGGAGGCGTGCATGGCCACGCAGTCATGGATGAACAGGGAGTACAGGAGAGGGCTGAGAACACACCCTTGTTGTGCCCCAGTGTTTAGGATCAGCGGGGTGGAGATGTTGTTTCCTACCCTCACCACCTGGGGGGCGGCCCGTCAGAAAGTCCAGGACCCAGTTGCACAGGGCGGGGTCGAGTGTGGTGTGGTGATATCTCAAAGTGCTGTACAGAAACCCAGCGTAAAACCCCAAACAGCAAGCAATGCAGGTGTAGAAGCACAGTGGCTAGGAAAAACTCCCTAGAAAGGCCAAAACCTAGGAAGAAACCTAAGGGTACTATGGTGTTAAAGTTTGGAGGGTTCTATGGTGTTAAATGCTGAGCTGTAGTCGATTAACAGCATTCTTACATAGGTATTTAGGTAGGGTGGAGGTGATATGATCCTTAACTAGTCTCTCAAAGCACTTCATGATGACGGAAGTGAGTGTTACGGGGTGCTAGTCGTTTAGCTCAGTTGCCTTAGCTTTCTTGGGAACAGGAAAAATGGTGGCCCTCTTGAAGCATGTGGGAACAGCAGACTGGGATAACGATTGATTGAATATGTCCGTAAACACACCAGCCAGCTGGTCTGCACATGCTCTGAGGACGCGGCTAGGGATGCCATCTGGGCCGGCAGACTTGCGAGGGTTAACAAGTTTAAATGTTTTACTCACATTGGCTGCGGTGAAGGAGAGTCCGCAGGTTTTGTTAGCGGGCCGTGTCGGTGGCACTGTATTGTCCTCAAAGCGAGTAAAGAAGTTGTTTAGTTTGTTTGGGAGCAAGACATCAGGGTCCTCGACAGGGCTGGTTTTCTTTCTGTAGTCTGTGATTGACTGTAAACCCTGCCACATACCTCTCGTGTCTGAGCCTTTGAATTGCGCCTCTACGTTGTCTCTATATTGACGCTTAGCTTGTTTGATTGCCTTGCGGAGGGAATAGCTACACTGTTCGGTCATTTGGTCATGTTTCCGGTCGCCTTGCCCTGACTAAAAACTGCCCTCAGTTTTGCTTGAATGCTGCCATCAATCTACATTTTCTGGTTGGGGAAGGTTTAAATTGTCGCCGTGGGTACAACATCCCTGATGCACATGCTAATAAACTCGCTCACCGAATCAGCGCATTCATCAATGTTGTTGTTCGACGCTATCCGGAACATATCGCAGTCCACATGATCGAAGCAATCTTGAAGCGTGGAATCAGATTGGTTGCACCAGTGTTGAACAGACCTGAGCATGGGCGTTTCCTGTTTTAGTTTCCGTCTATAGGCAGGGATCAACAAAATTGAGTCGTGGTCAGATTTGCCGCAAGGAGCGCGAGCGACGGCTTTGTATGCGTTCCGGAAGTTAGAGTAACAATGATCCATAATTTTTCCAGCCCGGTTTGCACATTCAATATGCTCAGACTAGCCTTGTTAAAATCCCCAGCTACAATAAATGCAGCCTCAGGATATGTGGTTTCCAGTTTACATAGAGTTTAATAAAGTTATTTCAGAGCCGTCGAGGTGTCTGCTTGGGGGGTTGGATGTACACGACTGTGACTATAATCGAAGAGAATTCTCTTGGTAGATAATGCGGTCAGGATTTGATTGTAAGGAATTCTAAGTCAGGTGCACAAAGTTACTCTATGTTGTTATGATCACACCACGACTCGTCAATCATAAGGCATACACCCCCACCCTTCTTGTTACCAGAGAGATATTTGTTTCTGTCAGAGCGATGCGTGATGAAACCAGGTGGCTGTACCGACTGATAACGTGATCCAGAGCATCTCAAACATGCTCAATGGGGGACATTTCTGGTGAGTATGCAGGCCATGGAAGAAGTGGGACATTTTTAGCTTTAGGAATTTGTACCATCCCTTGCGACATGAGGTTGTGCATTATTATGCTGAAACATTAGAAGATGGCGGTGGATGAATGGCATATCAATGGGTCTCAGGATTTCATTACGGTATCTGTGCATTCAAATTGCCATTGATAAAATGCAATTGTGGTCGTTGTCTGTAACTTATGCCTGCCCCTACCATAAACCCACCAATACCATGGGGCACTCTGTTCACAACGTCGACATCAGCAAACTGCTCGCCCCCACACGACGCCATACTCATGGTCTGCGGTTGTGAGGCCGGTTGGAAGTACTGCCAAATTCTCTAAAAATCACGTTGGAGGTGGCTTATGGTAGAGAAATTAACATTAAATGATCTGGCAACAGCTCTAGTGGACGTTCTGCAGTCAGCATGCCAATTGCATGCTCCCTCAAAACATGAGACATTGTGTTGTCTGACCAAAATGCACATTTTAGATTGTCCTTTTATTGTCCCCAATTGTCATGCTGTTTAATCAGCTTCTTGATATGCCACACCTGTCAGGTGGTTTGATTATCATAGCAAATGAGAAATGTCTACTAACAGGGATGTAAACGCATTTGTGCTCAGAATTTGAGAGAAATAAGCTTTTTGTGCGTATGGAAACTTTCTAGAATCTTTTATTTCAGCTCATGAAACATAGGACCAACACTTTACATGTTGCATTTATGTTTTTGTTCAGTGAAACTAATGTAATTTCTTAGACCTTTATCTATCTTACAGAAAGGAAGAAGGCAGGAAACACCTGGAATGTACCCACTGGGCACACACTGGTTGAATCAATGTTGCTTCCACGTGGATTAGACCATGAATCCAAGTCTGTGCCCAGTGGATTGTCCAGAAAATACCCCATAACAGAGTTAGCTGGAGTTGCACTGTTGAGTCCATTTCCTCCACTAGGAGCTGAAAGGAATACGTCAAGACATTCAAGTAGGCCTAAATGTAGAACATAATTATTGTCTTAACAGCATTGAGCTTTATTAATTGAAGAGCTGTTTTTAGGATGCCAAAAAGACTCAATGCCAAATGGCTTTTTAATGTTTTGCGTTCATTGCCAGGATAGTGACCTGTCACTTCTGTTTAAACTTCACACTAATCACAGATTCAGGAAGTGAAACACAGCACTGATCTAGTGTTAATCAATCAATCAATCACTTAACTTGACAACCCCTCAAAATATAACCAAGCAAGCTGTCTTACATGAACCATTATCCACCATAAGTGACTGCAACAAATTCAATAATATAATGAGATTAGATAATCTCGTCATAGGCGTCCACAGACATGGAGGCCCTTAGTTCATAAGTAGTTGCTGTTTGTGCATTGACTCTATACTGAACAAAACTATAAACGCAACATTTAAAATGTTTCATGAGCTGATATAAAAGATCACGGAAATTTTCCATCCGCACAAAAAGCTTATTTCTCTCAAATTTTGTGCCCAAATTTGCTTACATCCATGTTTATGAGCATTTCTCCTTTGCCAAGATAATCAGGTGTGGCATATCAAGAAGCTGATTAACAGCATGATCATTACACAGGTGCACATTGTGCTACGGACGATAAAAGGCCAATCTAAAATGTGCAGTTTGGTCACACAACGTAATGCCAGAGATGTCTCAAGTGTCAAGAGCATACAATTGGCATGCTGACTTCAGGAATGTCCAAGAGCTGTTGCCAGGTAATTGAATGTTCATTTCTCTACCACAAGCTGACCCAAACGTCGTTTAGAGAATTTGGCCGTACGTCCCACTGGTCTCACAACCGCAGACCATATGTAACCACGCCAGCGCAAATCAAATCAAATCTTATTTGTCACATGTGCCAAATACAACAAGTGTAGCCCTTACCATGAAATGCTTAGTTACAAGCCCCTAACCAACAATGCAGTTCAATATTTATTTACTAAATAAACTAAAGAGATTTTTTAAAAATAAAATAAAATATTTCAAAAAGCAACACAACACAAGACAATTACAGAACAATAACGAGGTTATATACAGGGGGTACCGGTACCTAGTCAATGTGCAGGGGGTAGAGGTTAGTCGAGGTAATTTGTAAAGTAACTATGCATAGACAATAAACCGTGAGAAGCAGCAGTGCAAAAACAAAGGGGGGGGGTGTAGACTGGGTGGCCATTTGATTAATACTTCAGCATGTTTATGGCTTGGGGGTAGAAGCTGTTAAGGAACAATTTGGTCCTAGACTGAAGTACTGCTTGACATGCGGTAGTAGAGAGAACAGTCTATGACTTGGTTGACTTGGACCTTCCTCTGACACCGCCTAGTATGAGGTTCTGGATGTCAGGAAGCTTGTTCCCAGTGATATATTGGGCCGTACGCACTACCCTCTGTAGCTCCTTACGGTCAGATGCAGAGCAGTTGCCATAACAGGCTGTGATGCAACCGGTCAGGATGCTCTCGATGGTGCAGCTGTAGAACATTTTGAGGATCTGGGGACCCATGCCAAATCTTTTCAGTCTCCTGAGGGGGAAAAGGTGTTGTCGTGCCCTCTTCACAACTGTCTTGGTGTGTTTAGACCATGATAGTTCGTTGGTGATGTGGAACTTGAAACTCTGGACCCGCTCCACTTCAGCCACATCGATGTTAATGGGGGCCTGTTTTGTCCTCCTTTTCCTATAGTCCATGATCATCACCTTTGTCTTGCTCGCATTGAGGGAGAGGTTGTCGTCCTGGCACCACACTGCCAGGTCTCTGATCTCCTCCCTATAGGCTGTCTCATCTTTGTCGGTGATTAGGCCTACCACTGTTGTGTTTTCAAAAACGTAATGATGGTGTTGGAGTTGTGCTTGGCCACGCTGTCATGGCTGAATGGGGAGTACAGGAGGGGACTAAGCACACACCCTATGAGGAGCCCCAGTGTTGAGGATGAGTGTGGCAGATGTGTTGTTGCCTACTCTTACCACCTGGGGGCGGCCAGTCAGGAAGTCCAGGAGCCAGTTGCAGAGGGAGCTGTTTGCCGATGTCAACGTTGTAAACAGAGTGCCCCATGGTGACGGTGGCATTATGCTATGGGCAGGCATAAGCTAAGGACAACGAACACAATTGCATTTTATCGATGGCAATTTTAATGCACAGAAATACCCGGACGAGATCCTGAGGCCCATTTTTTTAAGGTACCTGTGATCAACAGATGCATATCTGTATTCCCAGTCATGGAAATCCATAGATTAGGGCCTAGTTAAGTTATTTCATTTGACTGATTTCCTCATATGAACGGTAACTCAGTAAAATCTTAGAAATTGTTGCATGTTGCATTTATATTTTTGTTCATTATAATGTTGCATAGTGGTCCTTTACATAAATCAGTTATCACTGTGGCCCTTGCTCAATGGTTGGGTCAGGAAGGTAAATATTGTGTCAGAGACGGTATCATATTGAGCTGGTTACTGTCAGTCACTGGAGAGTTATTGAATGATTTATTTTTCTTTGGGTATTGGATAATGCAGTGAAAACTGTAGGAAAACATCTTTTAAACAAAGTTAATTCATGTTCTGTGTGCACGTTTCCCAGAATTACTTGTTCAGAGGTTGCCTATAAATAATGAAATATGACTTTAATTTGGCTTTTTTTCTTGAACGTATGCGCTCACTAAATATCATGTTGTGGTCTATTCCAAATTGTCTGAAGCCACTAAATGAAGTTGTAGGTAGTGCAAAGTGTTGTTATAACTAATAGCCAACAAGCCTCAAAGTTATTAAAGTATGAAAAACAAATATAATTAAATCAGGGACTGAGGTAAAGCAGTGAGATACAATACTCCACCTCTGGGGTAGAATAACATTCACAGCAGGATCCAAGTCAATTATATATCAAAAATGATAATCCGGTCTGAGATCAGATAAGCATCAGCAGCCAGCTAGTTTCATCTCCTGTCATGAAGAGAAGATCAATGTCAATGAGGGGGTGATTGTGGTAAACAACTTTCTCACATGTCGGTGTATTCCAGTCTGGTTCTGCTTGTAGTTGAATGTACAGATAACTGCCAAAATAAAGGAAACATTTGAGTATGTACTGTTCTGACATTTTCCTGGCATGGTTTAGGACCACTCAACATTTTAGAGGGCAAGGTAAACGCCAACAAATACACAGCCATTCTTAGTGAACACCTTCAACTTAGGGTGAATAATTTCTGTCCTGACGGGAGTGGTCACTTCCAGGATGACAATGCCACCATCCAACAGTGATCCGAGAATCGTTTGATGAGCATGAGAACAATGTAAACCATATGCCATGGCTGTCTCAGTCACCAGATCTCAACCCAATTGAACACTTTTGGGAGATTCTGGAGCGGACAGCGTTTTCCACCACAATCAACAAAACAACATGGATGAATGAGGTCACATCCCTCCAATAGAGTTACAGACACTTGTAGAATGTATGCCAAGGCGCATTGAAGCTGTTCTGGCAACACGTGGTGGTCCTATTAAGACACTTTATGTTGATGTATCCATTATTTTGGCAGTTACCTGTACCTTGCCAGGGCAGAGCTGATCTCTGCATAATGCTACAGTTTAACTTACAGTTATGAATATAACTACTGTTCCCTGAAAGAGGGAACGAGGTATAACATATTTTGGGGGAGTCAACGAACAATCCTATTCACCTGAAGCAACCTGAAATCACACCCAACGGACCACTGGATGCTGAGCCGACCTGATGAAGACTCACCTTCCTCGCTATAATACTGGGGATCGCATCCATTTACCCAAATCAATACGCCTCTTCAGTGAGCCCAAGGCCCCAAGATGGCATGGGGCCAAATATGTTGTACCTTGTTCCCTCCTTCAGGGAACAGTAGTTATATTCATAACTGTACGTTCCCTTTCAGTTGGTCACTCGGTATAACATGCTATGGAGACATACAATCACACCCCAAACCGGCTCAGATGGTACCAAACTAGGAGGCCCACCGCAGCCCAAGCACACACAGCTTCCACCGGCTCCAAAAGGGGTTACAGAAGCCACCCTTTCTCCTAATACTTACACTAGAAGCCTGAACTGTCAGAGCCCCATATAGGGAACCAGAACTTGCTCCAACTTGACTATGTGCACTGACCCCACGGTTCCAAGAACAATACTTACCTTGCGAGCATGAAAAATCAGAACTCACACAAGGAACCGCAAGTCCAAAACAACAGAATACCTGTCGTGACTTTGTGAAGCGCCCACGTGTGCTGCATGGCATTGAGCAGTCAAACTCACAGGAAACCTGCAATAACCTGGAAACGATCGGCCTATATCAAAATGATCATTCCTCTCAAAATTTTTAGAAAAAGCACAGTAACATACGGCCTTCCTGAAGACAAACAATGTATACAAATCGCTACAGTCTGGTTTTATACCCTATCATAGCACTGAGACTGCACTTGTGAAGGTGATAGATTGGAAACCCAAATTGGTCAACACGGACAAGATCTGGCCTGATTTAGATATTATATGTTGGAAAGATATCAGTTCGTCTCTGTAGATGGTCAACTACAAATCACTATATTTTTTTACCTCTTGGTGGTGTCATTCGGAAACATAATGTTAACTTTCACTTCTACCTGGACTACACACAGCTGTACATTTTGATGAAACATGGTGAAGCCCCAAAATTTCCCTCCCTGGAAGCCTGTGTTTCAGACATAAGGAAGTGGATGATGTCAAATGTTCAACTTTTAAACTCGAACAAAACAGACGCTAGTTCTAGGTCCCAAGAAACAAAGAGATCTTCTGTTGAATCTGACAATTAATCAAATAAAACTGTTACTCTGGACCCTGATCTCTCTTTTGACGAACATATCAAGACTGTTTCATCTAGGTTAGACTACTGCAGTGCTCGACTGTCAATGGTGTATTTGAGGAGAAGTCAGGTGCAGCAGAGAAGAGCATAATGAACAGGCGCACTTTTATTAAAGTTCCAGAAATGAGAGCACTACATAAATCAAATGCGCTCAAGAAACGGAACATAAAAGTAAAGCGCGTAAACTAACACCACATAACATGAAACAATTACACACAAAACATGATGGGAAACAGAGGGTTAAATACAAGTAGATTGATTGAGGAAATGAAAACCAGGTGTGTATGGAAACAAGACAAGACAAATGGATATATGAAAAATGGGTGATGGCTAGAATGCCGGGGAGGTCGATCGCCGAACGCCGCCCGCACAAGGAGAGGAGCCGACTTCGGCGGAAGTCGACAGTACCCCCCCTTGACGCGCGGCTCCAGTGGTGCGCTGACACCGGCCTCAAGGACAACCCGGAGGATGAGGCGCAGGGCGATCCGGCCGGTGACGGTGAAACTCCCGCAGCGTTCATGATCCACAACATCTGCAACCGGAACCCATCACCTCTCCTCCGGTTCGTCGCCCTCCCACTCCACGAGGTACTGAAGACTTCCCACCAGATGCCTCGAATCCAGGAAGGAACGAATGATGTACGCCCCCTCGATGTCCAAAGGGGGCGGAGGGACCTCCCGCACCTCAGATTCCTGGAGCGGACCAGCCACCACGATAATAAGATAATCAGAGGAAAACTGTAATCTATAGCATACCTCGTTCACCCTCCTCAGGACTTTAAATGGCCCCACAAACCGCGGACCCAGCTTCCGGAAGGGCAGGCAGACGGGCAGGTTACGGGTCGAGAGCCAGCACAGGTCCCCCGGTGAGAACACCGGGGTCTCACTGTGGTGATGGTCTCACTGCAGTGATAGTGTCCTGATAGTGGGAAGAGCTGTCAATCTCTACATGACTAACCGAGATGGCTTCAATATAAACCTTCAATGTGGAAAAAGAAAGGCCCTGCTCAAAAAGGTCTTGCATGAACTTCAAAATGTCCACCAAAGAGCTCTGAACAAGGAGACAGTCCTTTAACCCTCAAACGCACGTCACTTATATGTATGAAACCCTCCCGTAGAGGGTGCACAAGCTGACTGTACAATCGTAATCACGTTCGAGGGTAAACCCCTAGCCTTCAAATTCAACCTTTCGGGGGGCAAACCCACAGATCTGCAGTCGTTGGCGCCAAATTCTCCTGTGAGCCTGGGACAATAGATCACAATGACACGAAATGCCCCACTGGTCCAGGCCCGTGATCTATGGGAACCACCAAAATCAACAACAGACCCTCCTGGCGGACCCTCTCTACGGTGTCCTGAATCAGGTCCACCGGAGGAATGCATTGAGCAGGGTTCGAGGCCAATGATACGCAAAAGCAACCGATCCCAATTGAGTGCCCAGATTCCTTATTGAGTAGAACAGAAGACAATGCAAGTTCTCGCAATGCTTAAGATCTATGATGGCCTTTTTGAACCGGTCCTATATCTGGGCCAACCCAGAGGGATGCAGTCTCCATTCTCCCTGGAAATATATTGGCTCCCACGTTAAGAGATCCAGGAACATACGCTGCCCTGAGCGACACTGCTCCATACGAGCAAATCACGTGCCAGGTTTAGGAGAGAGAGAGACGGCTATCACCCAACGCTGAAACAGACGCATCAACAGAAGTACCAGAGGCACCACAGCTATCAGAGGCCATCAGACTGCAAGAACAAGCAATAAGTGCCCCATCTGAAAAGGTACTAGACAGAGAAGGAATGCGACACTCCTCTTTTAGGACAAAAGCGCATGATTCAGAACCGAGTCCAAAACGAGACCCAGAAACTGAATGTGCTGAGCCAAACAACTTGTCTTGTGATTCACTATGAACCCCAGAGACTGAATATGGGAAACCAGCATCGGAGAGTGGAGCTCCACCTGTGCTCTCGACTCCGCTACGACCAGCCAATCGGAGCACACTGCTAGTTTCCCAAACATTGTCTCCTAAAGGGGCCGAACACCAACCTGAGGACTGGAATAAGTATTTTTAAAGTATTTTTTAATAAGTATTTTTTTGGCTTCCGTCTGGCCACTCTATGATAAAGACCTGATTGGCGGAGTGCGGCAGAGATGGTTGTCTTGTCTATCCCATCTCCACAGAGGAACTCTAGAGTTCTGTCAGAGTGACCATCAGGTTCTTGGTCACCTCCCTGACCAAGGCCCTTCTCCCCTGATCACTCAGTTTGGCCGGGTAGCCAGCTCTAGGAAGAGTCTTCGTGGTTCCAATCTTCTTCCTTTTTAGAATGATGGACGCCACTGTGTTCTTGGGGACCTTCAACACTGCAGACATTTTTTGGTACCCTTCCCCAGATCTGTGCCTCGACCCAATCCTGTCTCGGAGCTCTACGGACAATTCTTTCCACCTCATGGCTTGGTTTTTGCTCTGACAAGCACTGTCAGCTGTGGGACCTTATGTAGACAGGTGTGTGTCTTTCCAAATCATGTCCAATCAATTGAATTTATCACAGGTGGACTCCAATCAAGTTGTAGAAACATCTCAAGGATGATCAATGGAAACAGGATGCACCTGAGGTCAATTTCGAGTATCATAGCAAAGTGTCTGAATACTTTTCTAAATAAGGTATTACCTGCTTTTATTTTTAAAACATTTGCAAAAATGTCTAAAATCCTGTTTTTGATTATTCATTATGGGGTATTGTGTGTAGATTGCTGAGGATTTAAAAAATATATATTTTAGAAAAAGGCTGTAACGTAACAAAATGTGGAAAAGTCAGTGGGTTTGAATACTTTCTGAAGTCCTCTATGCTCTCTAAGCACTCTCCTACCTGTATCTGGGCAGAGGAGGAGACAATGAATACGACAAGTCTCCTCTCTAACCCAGTTTGCTACAATAGATTTTCCCTCAAGACAGCTCTGCAAGTGTTATAATGTCAAAAAAGTTACTCACTAAATCGAGAGCTTGGGATGGTGAGGTTAAATCTCCAAAAAGATGATTCTTATATAATTGGCTTTAAAGTTCCAAACCATCATTGATTTGAATGATGTCGGCACCTCCAATGAAAATCACTCATTACTGCCATGTACAGTATCCTGTACAGTATCCCAAAAGATCATTGATTTCATCACATACATCATATCAACCTATCAACCTATTGTTTCACACGCGCTACACGGAATGCAATAATATTTCATGTAAAAGGTGGATTTGGTCAAAAACAGTACATAGATTATTTCCAGACAATCTTTTGGGGTTGCTTGTAAATGTATTTTATACCTTTTTTGGAAGTGCATACTGGGCATGACAGCAGTAAACGACTATAGTTTCTCAGTGAAGCTACATATTTTGTGAATAACAAGCGCATTTTGATCATCTTTTTTTTATTTTTTATTTTTTTTACCCCTTTTTCTCCCCAATTTCGTTATTTAATTATTTAATGATGCATTGTACTAGATACAGTAAATACAACTAATACAACTTGAAACTTGATTATTACATTATCTATTAATTGGCATGTACATGACGTCACGACTTCCGCCGAAGTTGGTCCCTCTCCTTGTTCGGGCGGTGTTCGGCGGTTGACGTCACCGATCTTCTAGCCATCACTGATCCATTTTTCATTTTCCATTTGTTTTGTCTTGTCTTCCTTCACACCTGGTTCCAATCCCATCAACTACATGTTGTGTTTTTAACCCTCTGTTTCCCATCATGTTCTGGTCGGAGATTGTTTGTTTGCATGTTCTTGTATATGTATTGGTGCGTGACACGTTCTTGTACCCACTTTTATTTATGTTGTATTTTGGTTTTGGTGTTTTTGTTAAGTGTACTAAACAACTCCATTTATACCAAGTTCGATTCTCCTGAGCCTGAATTCCCTGCCACCTACACACACGTTGTTACACATGACCACAGTTATTGTCATAATTATCATTGTTGCAGTGAACCTGCAATGTATTTTAATCTTTAAAAATGAGCTATGAAATACTGTATTAATGAATGCAACACAGTTTTGGAGACACCCCCATCTAAAAAACAAATGGTTATGACCACTTAGAACTTTAGGAAATGAAGCTTCTCCTCTCAACTGTGACACACAGCTTGCAAAATGATTGCTGTCCTTAATGAGAAATTACCAACTTTACCCTCTTTATGTAACAAATAAAAACTGCCATTATTATTCAAAGACATACAACCAAGCTCAGAAGGTTACATAGTTATACAATTATCTCAAAAGGCTTCTCACTCACACTTGATTCAGGAGAGGATTGATTTTCTCTGCTTTAACCAAGAAGTTTGATATTGCAGGCCAGCCACTTATAGTCAGAAAGTTAGCAAACCAAATGCATAGCTGGAGCCCTGAGCTGGAGAAAATGTATTTGGCACATTTTAGATAAAATAGTTATCTTATAGTTATAAGATATTTAGCTGGCAAACATTTTGTAGTGAATTTCAAGTGTAACTTGATCACCTCTCTTGTGCTGCTCAACAGTGATCATCACATCACAAAACTTCTGTTTGCTCCATGTGCTCTTTGTTAACAAACACACCATGTGACTGCCTCATGATAAAAAAAAATCTGGGGGAGGGGGCACGGTATTGAAAATCATAACATTGATATTTCAAAATACCCGGTATATGGTATATACTGCCAATGCCTATTGTCCATAATTGTTGATTATACGATAATACAATTATTGTGCCAGGCAATTTTTTCCACACAGTTTACTCACCTTCATTTACCCCTGAAGGTCAAAGCAATTGAGTGCAGAATTGCCTTGATTGTAGTGCTCTGAAGCTGATCCTCTTAAGTGTGAGGGCTTTTGAAATTGGTATGGTAGGACTTTGGCTTACAGCTTATCCTGGAGTAACTGGTGTGAAAAATGTGTTCAGAATGTGTGAGAGCCTCTGCTCCTCCGGCGTTGTCTACAGCCCCTGGTGGGGAGCCCTGTGCAGGTGGCTGGCTAAACAGCCCAGCACACAGCAGATAACGGCCTCCTCACCTGATTGGATGACAGAGAACCACTCCTCTTGTGGTCTCCTCGCCAGCTGTGAGCAAGAAGGTAGAAGCCAGAAGCCAGGGTGAGGTGGAGGCTCTGTCCACTCAAGTCATTAAGTCATTATATAGGTCTTCTGAAAAGCCAAGGGCAGAGCTACGTCTCCTCACACAAGATATAGCAGTAAACATCTTAGTATAGGCTCCTTGCAAATAAAATGATTCTGAACTGTGTAATACAATTGAGACATATTGTAAACGACGTGTTGGTAAAAGTGAAAGTCTCATTCAATCAATGAGTTTAGTTTTTTTTCAGAAAAATAAAATGTGTTTTAGTTTGTTTCTCTATATACTGTATTATATTGACATTTGTCAACATCATCATACTTGGAAGCATTTGTAAGACCAGTCAATGCTTTTCAACATTTTGAATATTTGATCAACATCCCTAAAATCTTGAAAAAATATCACTTGGTCCTCTGAGAGCAGACACAATAGATTTTTTGTTCAATAAACCAGGAATCATTTTTGCTCAATTAGCTATATTTATCTCAATAATAGTATTTCAACTATACTTGGCCAGCTCCCTTTGTTGTATCTTAAAGTTGTAATACATGTTTCATTGAAGCTTCACTTCTCATTCCATTGCATTTCTGTTGTAAATCAAAAAGAATCAATCAAAATCCTGGACAGGTGAAATATTAGGCCATATATTATCACCAATGTAATTAAATATTTTGGAGTCATGGTTGGTAACACATTTGTCACACACATTCATTGGTGTTGCATTACACTGTGCAGCTGAAATGTTGTGGCAATATTCAGCACAAAAAACACAAACATTGTTTTTGCTCATAAAGTCAGGCGGACATGGTGTAGTTTTTTACTTGAATGTCGAGAATATTTCTGCATTTAAAAACCAGTGGGAATTTCCCCATCTGTAAGGCACTCTGGCACAAGTAATAATCCTATTTCTAAAGACCCAGGGCAAGGATTTTACAGAGCACCATTAGGGCAATAACGAGAAGCTGTTTAATGCCCTCATCAGCATATCAATAAATAATACAGTAGCACCTTAAATTTAATTTCTTTGATTCCATTTATGACTTGGCCAGTTATTAGATTCCCCCTTTCCTGCATATACTTTCCAGTATGTTCATGTACAGTAGTATCTGTCATTCGTATTCCTGATTGGGTGTGTATCTGAATTTTTGACCTTTGTAAATCAGTAATTCTTCCAGGTGATATTCTCCATAAGCTTTTCATAGCGACAGAAAGGCATGAGTTGTGAATGGGTTTGGAATGTATTTTCCCCATTGCATTGTGTATTAATAACAAAGAGAGTAAAATATGCAAATCCACTTCGAAGCACGCATCCAGTTGCACATTTGTGGTAAGGGGAGGTCTGTGTAAAATGGTAATATTTCTGTTTATTTGTTTCATGTTTCATGAAACCCATGGATTATACAAGCTAAGGCAACCTGCCCCCTAGTAGAGAAGGCCATACTGTAGCACTGCCTAGAGGGCAGACACTGTCATGCCCATGAGACCACACTCACAAACACAAGCACACACACACACTGACAGACAGACAGAAACTGAGGCACGTACAGTAGAGGATATGTGGAGACTTGGAACCGAGAAGAACAGAGATTCCGGGTCGAACATTGAGTCGCCCCAGTCTGAACTGCAGAAACCTCTGCTACAGTGCTCTGACCTGACAGTGTTGGGCCGTTTCCAGAGCAGGCCTAGAGCCATCTCAGATGTGTCATATACCCCCATCTGTCTGCCCCCCAGGGGGACCTGCTTACCTTTGCCCTGCCATGTGTTCCTCCATAGCCTAAATTCCCAAGTCCGTGCTACCAGAGTCACAGTACAGCATCTGTCTGTGCCAGATACGTCAGTCTGGGGTTGGCCTTTTCACGCCTTCTCCGGAAATACTGGGAAGATGTCCTAGTCCTAGCACTTAAAGCTTTGAGGAAAATACTCTTGACATTACAACTTCAAATAACTGTTTCACTGAAAAAGCCACTAGTTCTACAACAGTTTGGATTGCTCCAGGGGTGGACTGCGATCAGAAATCGGCCCTGTCATTTCTAACACACCGGACCATTTAATTCCTTGAGGTCCCCACACCAGACAATTGTTTTACTTGACCCCTCCACACTGGCCCATTTTGTTTCCTTGAAACCCCCAGTATTAGACAGATAATTATAATTATGCACAAAACCCCCGTGATAGACAGGCCCACTTTGGTAAAAATGGACCAGCCCATCTGGTATTTTCCTGAAATGCCAGATGGCCAATCCGCCCCTAAATTTCACACCATCAAGAGCCAGAACCAGACATGTGAGATGTCTCTGTAATCATCATTAACCTCAGCATCACTGCATCACAAATGCTTCTGCAAAGTCTGTCAGTAAGAGTACATGCATCTGGTCTGTAGATAATTAGTCAGAAATGCAGATACCTCAAATCAAATTGTATTTGTCAAATGCGCTGAATACAACAAGTGTAGACATAACATAAAATAATTACTTACAAGCACTTAACCAACAATGCAGTTCAAGAAATACAGAAAATCTAATATTTACTCGTCTTCCAAGATGGCGTAGCAGTCAGACGTCTTTGTCTTGTCGTGTCCCTTGTATATATCTTTTTACATCTTTTTCTTCGCATATCTTTTTAAAACATTTAAATTAAATAAACCTCAACTTCTAAATACTCTCCCGTATCACGCCTCACCCAATGTGGCGTGGATCTGTTTTTTCTAAAGTACTTCTATTTACTTCGGATCTGGAATCCCTCAACTGAAGCTAGCCAGCTAACTACTGTCATGACTGTCCTGATCAGGTCAGGTTACAGGAGACCACAACCCTACAGATTATCTCTCAACCCCAAAAGAGTAGGAGAGATCTAGGGGTCTGAAGATGTGGGGGTTTTATGACCCCTCACGCCCCTAGTAAATCTTAGGCCATAGACAAATTCATTTTGTCCTGTTACTATGGAGAACCAGCCTCAGAACATTAAACATGAAATAAAGGGACTTTGGAACAATGTTTACCATCAGCCACAATGGTGGTCATGACGATAGATGGAATATGAAAATGTATGTCATTTTTGTTTTGTTATTAACGGTTAATAGATGACGTTATTACGAAAACATTGTAACGTCAACAGTTTACCTAGTATATGTTTGACGTTTATACATTGTACGTTGTATGGAAAATGTCCAAATCAAAGAGAATGTTTTGGTAAAGATGAAATGTGAAGTCTAAAATTGGCACCGAACCCGTTAGCGGGATTACATTCGACAACATACGGTGATCGCTACATAAATAGTCATATTAAACATTCATGAAAATACAACTGTCTCACGTGGTTCGAAAGCATAGAATCTTACTAATCCAACTGCGTTGTAAAATTTCAAAAAGGAACTGCGAAAGAATACGATGCGATCATCTGAGGACAGAGCCCCATAAAACAAAACTATTTCAACCAGCACAGGCGTAACAAAATCACAAATTACAATAAAATAAATTGTTTACCTTTGACGATCTTCCTCTGTTTGCAATCCCAATGCTCATTGTTACACAATGAATGGTCTTTTGTTTGATGAAATCCATTTTTATAGCCTAACACAAAACATTTTGTGAACCGCTTGTGTCGTGAATTCCGTCTCATTCAATTTTCGACGAAACATTCAATTTAAATACACCCACTAAACGTGACTTTCAGTCATGTTTGGTTTCATTGCAATCAACTGGTTTGTTTGTAACACAACCAAACTTGACGGGTCATTTCGCGGGACGTATTGACTGAAAGAAACCGATTTGAAGACAACATGTAATGACATCATAGTCAACCAATGATATGACCGCTGTTTCGTTGATTGACTGTATTTTAACCCAATGCCCACTGATCGTCTTGAAATCTAGCTGGGTAGATAGCCAATGAGCTGCGGTAAACGGCAATATGTAATGTTTATGTGTTGGAAGACCAACCCATGTAGTAAATTCCTGCGTAAATACGGTCATTCGCCATTGAAGATTCATACTGGAAGGAGCCAAGCTTGTTACGCACAGCACTATTTCGGTAACGCACATCTTCAGCTGTTTATATATCGAACATCATGGCGAATAAGTCAGGGAAAGCTAAATCTAAGACTATATATAAGAATGTAGACACAATTATAGAGGAAATTGATCGTGACAGTGAAACAGATCTTCTTTTGGAAGACGATTCAGTTAGCGACCATAGCTATGACTCCAAAATGGAAGCATATTTTTTTAACGTAGAGGACATTGTTTTGGGCTGGTAAGTTCTTCTCATGCTAATGCCGTTGTTTGAAATGAATAATATAAAATATTATTTGTGATTTCTTTAAAACATTTTATTTGCAATATATAAAAATGTAATGAAATGTGTAAAGTACACATTGGCTCTGCGTTGTGTGTGGTGGTATCTTTGTATGTATGTGAATGACCCATAGCCTGTTTGTGTGTGTATATATATATATAAAAATGGAATGGAGTAGAATGTAACAGCAAACCCACACATCGCAACACAGCGACCATGCTTCCTCCAATCAGTCTACATATTATGGATTAGAGGGAGCATGGTCGAGATGCGTGTGTCTGCCGCTCCACCCAGGCTCAGGACAGACGGGAGACTCTGGCGGCTCAGGACACACCGGAAAGACCGGACCGTGAAGGCGCACTGGAGAGCTTGAGCACCGAGCCTGCCCAACCTTACTTGAGCACCGAGCCTGCCCAACCTTACCTGGTTGAATGCTCCCCGTAGCCAGGCCAGTGCAGCGAGGTGGAATAGCCTGCACTGGGCTGTGCTGGTGAACCGGGGACACCATGCGTAAGGCTGGTGCCATGTATGCCGAGCCGAGGAGACGCACTGGAGACCAGATGCGGAGAGATGGCTTCATGGCACCTGGCTCGATGCCCACTCTAGCCCGGCCGATACGAGGAGCTGGAATGTACTACGCACTGGGGACACAGTGCGCTCCACAGCATAACACGGTGCCTGCCCGGTTCCTCTCTCCAGTATGCACAGGAAGTTGGCGCAGGTTTCCTACCTGGCTTAGCCACACTCCCTGTGTGCCCCCCCAAGACATTTTTGGGGCTGCCTCTCAGGCTTCCAGCCACGCTGCCGTGCTGCCTCCTCATACCGGCACCTCTCTGCTTTCGCTGCCTCCAGCTCTGTTTTGGGGCGGCGATATTCCCCTGGGCAGGGTCCTTCCAGGGTCCTTCGCCGTCCAGAATCTCCTCCCATGTCCATGAGTCCTGCGTTCTTTGCCGCTGCTGCTGCTGGCCGTTACCACGCTGCTTGGTCCATTGTTGGTGGGTAATTCTGTCACCATCGTCGTATTGAGGAGACCAAAGCGCAGCGTGATGTGAATAGATCTTTTTAATGAAAGACGAAAAACACAAAGTACACTAACCAAACAAACAAAATAACAAGATGAACGTGACCGCTATCAAAACTGAGTGCTAACATGCAACATCACATAGACAATAACCCACGAACCACAATACAAAACAGCTACCTAAATATGGTTCCCAATCAGAGACAACGACAAACACTTGCCACTGATTGAGAACCATATCAGGCCAAAACACAAACAGACGAACTAGGTATGCAACATAGAATGCCCACTCATTTCACACCCTGTCCAAACAAAACATAGAAACAAACAACGCAAATAATGGTCAGAGTGTGACAGCTATATTGTAATTACATCGCCACCATGGCCTATTTATTGCCTTAACTCCCTTATTTTACCCCATTTGCACTCACTGTATATAGACTTTTTTGTTTTCTTATGTTCTACTGTATTATTGACTGTATGTTTTGTTTATTCCATGTGTAACTCTGTGTTGTTGTATGTGTCGAATTGCTATGCTTTATCTTGGCCAGGTCGCAGTTGCAACTTGTTCTCAACTAGCCTACCTGCTTAAATAAAGGTGAAATAAAAATAAATAAATAAAATAAAATACTAAATAAACTAAAGTTTAAAAAAATGGAATCAATGAAAAAGTAACCCAAGAAATGTACATAACAATGACGAGGCTATATACAGGGGGTACCAGTACCGAGTCAATGTGCGGGGGTACAGGTTAGTTGAGGTAATTTGTAAAGTGACTATGCATAGATAATAAACAGTGAGTAGCAGCAGTGTCAGGTCTCTGACCTCTTCCCCATAGGCCATCTCATCGTTGTCAGTGATCAGGCCTACCACTGTTGTGTCATCGGCAAACTTAATGATGGTGTTAGAGTCGTGTACAGGAGGGAACTAAGCATGCATCCCCGTGGGGCCCCTGTTTTGAGGATCAGTGTGGCGGATGTGTTGTTACCTACCCTTACCACCTGGGGGCGGCCCATCAGGAAGTCCAGGATCCAATTGCAGAGGAAGGTGTTAAGTCCCAGGGTGATGAGCTTTGAGGGCACTGTTGAATGCTGAACTGTAGTCAATGAATAGCATTCTTACATAGGTGTTCCTTTTGTCCAAATCAAAATAAATATAATTGTATTGGTCACATACACATGGTTAGCAGATGTTAGTGCGAGTGTAGCGAAGTGCTTGTGCTTCTATTTCCGACCATGCAGTAATATCTAACAAGTAATCTAACAATTTCACAACAACTACCTTTTACACACTAGTGCAAAGGAATGAATAAGAATATGTACATATATAGATATATGGATGAGCAATGGTCGAACAGCATAGGCAAGATGCAGCAGATGGTATAGAGTAGAGTATATACATATGAGATGAGTAATGTAGGGTATGGTGGGAATAGGCACTGTGGAATAGGCAGTCCAGGTGGGAATAGGCAGTGTGGAGTACAATAGATATTGCATCATCTGTGGATCTGTTGGGATGGTATCCAAATTGGTGTGTGTCTAAGGTTCCTGGGATAATGGTGTTGATGTGAGCCATGACCAGCCTTTCAAAGCACTTTATGGCTACAGCCATGAGTGCTATGGGTCGGAGGTCATTTAGGCAGGTTACCTTAGTGTTCTTGGGCACAGGGACTATGGTGGTCTGCTTGAAACATGTTGGTATCATGCATGCTTCAAAGCGAGCATAAAAGGCATTTATCTCATCTGGTAGGATCGTGTCACTTGGCAGCTCGCGGCTGGGTTTCCCTTTGTAGTCCATAATAGTTTTCAAGCCCTTCTAACTCTGACGAGCGTCAGAGCCGGTGTAGTAGGATTCAATATTAGTCCTGTATTGACGCTTTGCCTGTTTGAGGGTTTGTCTCTGGGCCTAGCCTTTAGCTCGGTGTGCCTGTAATCCATGGCTTCTTGTTTGGAAATGTAGGTACTGTCACTGTGGGGATGACGTCGCCGATGCACTTATTGATGAAGCCGGTGACTGAGGTGGTATAATCCTTAATGCCATTGGATGAATCCTCTGGAACAAATTCCAGCCTGTACTAGCAAAACAGTCCTGTACCGTAGCATCCGCGTCATCTGACCACTTCCGTTTTCATCGAGCCACTGGTACTTCCTGCTTTAGTTTTTGCTTGTAAGCAGGAATCAGGGGGATATAATTATGATCAGATTTGACAAATGGAGGGCGAGGGAGAGCTTTGTATGCGTCTCTGTGTGTGGAGGGTTGCACATATGACATGCTGGTAAAAATGAGGTAAAACGGATTTACGTTTGCCTGCATTAAAGTCCCCAGGCACTAGGAGCGCCGCTTCTGGATGAACATTTTCTTGTTTGCTTATGGCCTTATACAGCTGGTTGAGTGCGATCTTAGTGCCAACATCGGTTTATGGTGGTAAATAGATGGCTACGAATAATATAGAAGTAAACTCTTTTGGTAGATAGCGTGGTCTACAGCTTATCATGAGGTTCTCTACCTCAAGCGAGCAATACCTCAAGACTTCTTTAATATTAGACATTGCGCACCAGCAGTTATTGACAAATAGATAGACACACACACCCGCCCCTCGTCTTACCAGACGTAGCTGTTGTGTCCTGCTGAAACATGGAGAAGCCAGCCAGCTTGATATTATCTTTGTCATCATTCAGCCATGACTCTGTGAAACATAAGATATTCCAGTTTTGATGACCCGTTTGTAGGATAGTCTTAATCGTAGATCGTCCAGTTTATTTTCCAATGATTGCACATTGGCCAATAATACCCAGGGTAGTGGTGGTTTACTCACTCACAAACAAATTCTCACAAGGCACCCAGACCTCCACCCCTCTATTTCCGTATTTTCTTCACGCGAATGACAGGGATTTGGGCCTGGTCTCCGGGAAGCAGTATATACTTCGCGTCAGACTCATTAAAGAAAAAATCTTTGTCCAGTTTGAGGTGAGAAAACGCTGTTCTGATGTCCAGAGCTCTTTTCGGTCATAAGAGAAGATAGCAGCGCAACATTATGTACAAAATGTAGCAAAAAAGCACAGTTGGTTAGGAGCCCATAAAACGGCAGCCAACCACTCCGGCGCCATTATAAAACAACTTGATCCTCAATGACCTGAGTAACTACATATATAGTTTCTGTTTCTTCTCATAACAAAGAAACAGTGCTTATAGAAAGTACATACACCCTTGAATGTTAACATTTTGATGCATTGCAAAGTGGGATTAAAATATATGTGCAGTTGAAGTCAGAAGTTTACATACACTTAGGTTGGAGTCAGTAAAACTCGTTTTTCAACCACTCCACAAATTTCTTGTTAAAACGTCTTATGGCTGGGGGCAGTATTGAGTAGCTTGGATGAATAAGGTGCCCAAAGGTGCCCATAGAAAACTGCCTGCTCCTCAGTCCCAGTTGGTAATATATGCATATTATTAGTATATTTGGATAGAAAACACTCTGAAGTTTCTAAAACTGTTTGAATGATGTCTGTGAGTATAACAGAACTCATATGGCAGGCAAAAACCTGCCAGCAGCCACGAGCTGGTCACGCGCATTCACATGAGAGGTAGCTCCCGCTCCATTGCTTTTCTGAAGACAAAGGAATTCTCCGGATGGAATATTATTGAAGATTTATGTTAAAAACATCCTATAGATTGATTCCATACATCGTTTGACATGTTTCTACGGACTGTAACTAGTGAACGCGTTTCGGGAGTTTTGATTTGTTTACCAAATGCGCTAACAAAAGTAGCTATTTGGACATAAATTATGGACATCTTTTTGGCTTGTTGGGTCTCTGAGCTCCGTACTCAGATTATTGCATGGTTTGCTTTTTCCGTAAAGCTTTTTTGAAATATGACAGAGCGGTTGCATTAAGGAGAAGTTAATCTCTATTTCCATGTATAACACTTGTATTTTCATCAACATTTATAATGAGTATTTCTGTAAATTGATGTGGCTCTCTACTGAACATAACGCACCAATGTAAACTGAGATTTTCTTTATATAAATATGAACTTTATCGAACAAAACATACATGTATTGTGTAACATGAAGTCCTATGAGTGTCATCTGATGAAGATCATCAAAGGTTAGGGATTCATTCTATCTCTATTTCTGATTTTTGTGACTCCACTCTTTGGCTGGAAAAAATGGCTGTGATTTTCTGTGAGTTGGCTCTGACCTAACATAATCATTTGTGGTGCTTTCACTGTAAAGCCTATTTGAATTTGGACACTATGGTGGGATTAACAACAAAATTACCTGGTACTGGTATGGTACTTGTATGTTTGAGGTATGGTACTTGTATGTTTGAGGTATGGTACTTCAAACATATGTTTGAGGTATGGTACTTGTATGTTTGAGGAATTTGGCGCCCTGCACTTTCACTGGCTGTTGTCATATCGATCCCGTTAATGGGATCTCAGCCCTAAGAAGTTTTAACAAACTATAGTTTTGGCAAGTCGGTTAGGACATCTACTTTGTGCACGACACAAGTCATTTATCCAACAATTGTATACAGACAGATAATTTCACTTATAATTCACTGTATCACAATTCCAGTGGGTCAGAAGTTTACATACACTAAGTGACTGTGCCTTTAAACAGCTTGGAAAATTCCAGAAAATGATGTCATGGCTTTAGAAGCTTCTGATAGGCTAATTGACATCGTTTGAGTCAATTGGAAGTGCACCTGTGGATGTATTTTAAGGCCTACCTTCAAACTCATTGCCTCTTCGCTTGACATCATTGGAAAATCACAAGAAATCAGCCAAGGCCTCGGAAAAAGAAATGGTAGACCTCCACAAGTCTGGTTCATCCTTGGGAGCAATTTCCAAACGCCTGAAGGTACCACATTTTTCTGTACAAACAACAGTACGCAAATATAAACAGCTTGGGGCCACGCAGCCGTCATACCGCTCAGGAAGGCGACGCATTCTGTCTCCTAGAGATGAACGTACTTTGGTGCGAAAAGTGCAAATCAATCCTAGAACAACAGCAAAGGGCCTTGTGAAGATGCTGGAGGAAACAGGTACAAAAGTATCTATATCCACAGTAAAACGAGTCCTATATCGACATAATCTGAAAGGCCGCTCAGCAAGGAAGAAGCCACTGCTCCAAAACCGCCACAAAAAAAGACAGACTACGGTTTGAAACTGCACATGGGGACAAAGATCGTAGATTTTGGAGAAAGGTCCTCTGCTCTGATGAAACAAAAATAGAACTGTTTGGCCATTATGAACATTGTTATGTTTGGAGGAAAAAGGGGGAGGCTTGCAAGCCGAAGAACACAATCATAACAGTGAAGCAGGCGAGGTGGCAGCATCATGTTGTGGGGGTGCATGAGGGACTGGTGCACTTCACAAAATAGATGGCATCATGAGGCTGGAAAATTATGTGGATATATTGAAGCAACATCTCAAGACAACAGTCAGGAAGTTTAAGCATGGTCGCAAATGGGTCTTCCAAATGGAAAATGACCCCAAGCATACTTCCAAAATGGCTTAAGGACAACGAAAGTCAAGGTATTGGAGTGGTCATCACAAAGCCCTGACCTCAATACGATAGAACATTTGTGTGCACAACTGAATAAGCGTGTGTGAGCAAGGAGTCCTACAAACCTGACTCAGTTATACCAGCTCTGTCAGCAGGAATGGGCCAAAATTCACCCAACTTATTGTGGGAAGCTTGTGGAAGGCTACCCGACATGTTTGACCCAAGTTAAACAATTTAAAGGCAATGCTACCAAATACTAATTGAGTGTATGTCAACTGTAATTGTATTTTTTTGGTCATTGATCTACACAAAATATTCCATAATGTCAAAGTGAAAATAACATTTAAATATATATATTTATAAACTATATCCTCTAAGAAACGTCCCAGAACACTAAAGAGGCCTTTCTACTGACTCTGAAAAACACCAAAAGAAAGATGCCCAGGGTCCCTGCTCATCTGCGTGAACGTGCCTTAGGCATGCTGCAAGGAGGCATGAGGACTGCAGATATGGCCAGTGCAAAAAATTGCAATGTCAGTACTGTGAGACGCCTAAGACGGCGCTACAGGGAGACATGGCGGACAGCTGATCTTCTTCGCAGTGGCAGACCACGTGTAACAACACCTGCACAGGATCGGTACATCTGAAGATCACACCTGCGGGACAGGTACAGGATGGCAACAACAACTGCCCGAGTTACACCAGGAACACAAAATCCCTCCATCAGTGCTCAGACTGTCCACAATAGGCTGAGAGAGGCTGGAATGAGGGCTTGTAGGCCTGTTGTAAAAAAGGTCCTCACCAGACATCACCGGCAACAACGTTGCCTAAGGGCACGAACCCACCGCCGCTCGACCAGACTGTACTGGCAAAAAGTGCTCTTCAGTCGCAGTTTTGTTTCAACAGGGGTGATGGTCGGAGGAATGAGCGTTACACTGAGGCCTGTAGTCTGGAGCGGGATCGATTTGGAGGTGGAGGGTCCGTCATGGTCTGGGGCAGTGTGTCACAACATCATCGGACTGAGCTTGTTGTCATTGCAGGCAATCTCAAAGCTGTGCGTTACAGGGAAGACATCACCCTCCCTCATGTGGTACCCTTCCTGCAGTCTCATCCTGACATGATCCTCCAGCATGACAATGCCACCAGCCATACTGCTCGTTCTGTGCGTGATTTCCTGCAAGACAGGAATGTCAGTGTTCTGCCATGGCCAGCAAAGAGCCCAGATCTCAATCCCATTGAGCACGTCTGGGACCTGTTAGATCGGAGGGTGAGGGTTAGGGCAATTCCCCACAGAAATGTCCGGGAACTGGCAGGTGCCTTGGTGGAAGAGTGGGGTAACATCTTACAGCAAGAACTGGCAAATCTGGTGCAGTCCATGAGGAGGAGGTGCACTGCAGTACTTAATGCAGCTGGTGGCCACACCAGATACTGACTGTTACTTTTGACCCCCCTTTTTTTAAGGACACATTATTCAATTTCTGTTAGTCACATGTCTGTGGAACGTATTCAGTTTATGTCTCAGTTGTTGAATCTTGTTATGTTCATACAAATATTTACACATGTTAATTTTGCTGAAAATAAACACAGTTGACAGTGAGAGGACGTTTCTTTTTTTGTTGAGTTTATATATATATATATATATATATATATATATAATAAAGTCTGCTTGAAAATACATGGCAAGACTTTAATATTGCATTCCAGTCATGATCCGCAACACCTTGACCTTTGAAAATAATAATGGCCAAATATTGCACAATACAGGTGTGCAAAGTTCTTTATGACCCAAGACAACTCACTGCTGTAATCACTGCAAATGGTGGTGGGGCGGGATTTTGATTAGATTGTTGACAAAAAAAATACAAAAAATAAATCAGTGGCAGGGTAGCCTAGTGGTTAGAGTGTAGAGGGGGCAGGGTAGCCTAGTGGTTAGAGTGTAGAGGGGCAGGGTAGCCTAGTGGTTAGAGTGTAGAGGGGGCAGGGTAGCCTAGTGGTTAGAGTGTAGAGGGGGCAGGGTAGCCTAGTGGTTAGAGTGTAGAGGGGGCAGGGTAGCCTAGTGGTTAGAGTGTAGAGGGGGCAGGGTAGCCTAGTGGTTAGAGTGTAGAGGGGGCAGGGTAGCCTAGTGGTTAGAGTGTAGAGGGGGCAGGGTAGCCTAGTGGTTAGAGTGTAGAGGGGGCAGGGTAGCCTAGTGGTTAGAGTGTAGAGGGGGCAGGGTAGCCTAGTGGTTAGAGTGTAGAGGGGGCAGGGTAGCCTAGTGGTTAGAGTGTAGAGGGGGCAGGGTAGCCTAGTGGTTAGAGTGTAGAGGGGGCAGGGTAGCCTAGTGGTTAGAGCGTTGGGCTAGTAACCGAAAGGTTGAAAGTTTAAATCCCCGAGCTGACAATGTACAAATCTGTCGTTCCGCCCCTGAACAAGGCAGTTAACCCACTGTTCCTAGGCCGTCATTGAAAATAAGAATTTGTTATTAACTGACTTGCCTAGTTAAATAAAGGTAAAATAAAAAATCTATTTTAATCCCACTTTGTAACACAATAAAATGTGAAGAAATCCAAGAGGGTGTCAACTTTCTATAGACACTGTAAATCCATCCATAGGCCAAAAAGGTTGATTTATGATATTGCAGTACATACTGTAAGTGTGATGACAGTATACAGTATATCAGGCGGTTTTATCCAATGCAACTTATAGCAGTAGTATGTCCATACATTTTCATAATGGCAGGAAACAAACCCACACCCCTGACATTGCAAGCACCATTCTTCACCAACTAAGCCACATAGGGTCATAATCATATATTTCTACATATCATTCAGAAGAGCAGAGTAACAGAAGACCAGGCCAAATGAATTTTAGATCGACTGGGGCAAGCTCTAACCGCCTCCTGTTCATAATGTGTTTCCTGAAATGTCCAGCAGTGCCTGCAGCAGGATTTATGCAAAAAATAGGCCAGGGAATAAAAGTTTTGCTCTATATTTTGTGTTGTTGTTGCTGCTCACAGGGAAAATGTTGTTGATGAATGAAGGAGTCATACAAAGTGAGTTGCTAACAGCTCCATGAGACCTGGGGACCAATTCCTTTGCAGCATGAGTGCGATATGTTGAGATCATTCCCTTAGATGCCCCAGCTGCATCAGAGCTTTGAGTGAGTCACAGGCCTGCCTAGGCATTACCATTTTTGGTAATGAATCACCTCTTTAGAGCTCACAGCACTTGTAATGCAGGATTTCCTTACTTTATATGAATATGGGCTGTAACTAACTCTTGCTAAGACAGAGTGAGAGAGTAGTCATTTTACTTGCAGAAAATACTGAAATGATAGGCTGCATCACATCTGGCCGTGATTGGGAGTCCCATAGGGCAGCGCACAATTGGCCCAGCGCCGTCCTGGTTTGGCCGGGGTGGGCCGTCATTGTAAATAAGAATTTGTTCTTAACTGACTTGCCTAGTTAAATTAAGGTTAAATTAAAATACAAAAAAAATTATAGATAGGTACTCACTTTGGAAATCAACCTGTTAGGCACATATTATGTTTCTGTCTTCAATTCTAACAACACATTACATTTAAGTAAATGGAAATAATGAAGCAACAAAATATGTGTAATTTCATTTAACAATGACTTTCAGTCCTTTCAAGTCCCAAAGACAATTTAAACCATGACCGTGCAAAATGGATGAAAAAGTTTACTCCTTCCCTGGCAGACATTGATAGTTTCTACTGTTTCCAAATTGTTCCAATGTGCTTGAAGAGATATAATGAAACTGAAACAAAGCATAAAAAGTTACATAATGTTCTCAATTATTTCCACAAATTGGCCTCATAATGACAATGCCAGTATATCAGCAAAAACATTAGTCAGTTCCAACATTAAGGATTTAACGTGCTCTCCGAAGAGGTGATAATCACATCTATAGTACAGTTCCTCTGGAGGCTGCAACCTGAATATCTGAAACAACCTAGAACTGGTGACACAGGAAAGGATTTATATTGTGGGAGAGACCATTTTTCCTCTCTACTTAATCCAGCCATTTGTTCCTGTGCTGGGCCTTCTAGGCAAATGTTGACATTGACCCGAGTTTTATTTATTACTTTCCTGGTGAATTAGATGAAACGATGTGGGAGGGCTTTGTTAGAAAATGCTCTCTGGGGCTCTTAAAGGTCCAGCTTGTTCTCCGAGTCATTGACCTCTCCTCTCCTGCATTCATTCCTCAGTAGCTTCAGCAATACTAGCACAGGGGCTCAGTCCTATTCCTGACAGTCAATTACATTACACTAGAGGTAAGGGAGCACAATGGAGTGGGTTATTCACAGCCCAAAACTTGCTGTTTCATCAACATTTGCCTGCTGAGTCCTAAAGAACACACATGGTCATTCACACAGGAGGGAATGTGACTTGTAAAGCTCAGTCAAACAGAAACAGGCCAGTTCATTATGACCTGACTAACTAGGGCCCTCTCTCTGCTATCTGCTTATCTCATGTGATTATAGCCTTGTTCCTTTATCCACTGGCTTAGACCTCCCCTTTGATTTCCCATGTTTATCTCCTGAGGCACAAGTTGTTTTAAAAAACCTGTTACAACCTTTTTGGGATAGGGGGCAGCATTTTCACTTTTGGATGAATAGCGTGTCCAGAGTGAACTGCCTCCTACTCTGTCCCAGATGCAATTTATGCATATTATTATTAGTATTGGATAGAAAACACTCTGAAGTTTCTAAAACTGTTTGGATGATGTCTGTGAGTATAACAGAACTCATATGGCAGGCGAAAACCTGAGAAAAAATCCAACCAGGAAGTGGGACAACTGAGGTTTGTAGTTTTTCAAAGCTTGGCCTACCGAATACACATTGAGATATGGATGAGGTTGCACTTCCTAGATGGCTTCCACTAGATGTCAACAGTATTTTGAAACTTGAATGAGGATTCTACTATAAAGGAGGGGCTCATGAGACCTCTTTAAGTCAGTGGTCTGGCAGAGAGCCTTGGTCTCATGACGCGCGCTCCTGACAGAGTTACCCCGCGTTCCAGTGCATTTTCTGAAGACAAGGGAATTCTCCGGTTGGAACATTATTCATGTTTTATGTTAGAACTTTTCGAGTTTTTGTCTGGATGAAGTGCCTGCGCCTCATGAAGATGGATTACTGGGCTGAACACGCTAACAACAAGTGGCTATTTGGACATAAATTATGGAACTTTATGGAACAAATCAGTCATTAATTGTCGAACTGGGATTCCTGGGAGTGTCTTCTGATGATCATCAAAGGTAAGTGAATATTTATGATGTTGTTTCTAACTTTGTTGATTCCAAAATGGCGGATATTCCTCTGGCTGTTTTGGGCTCTGAGCGCCGTTCTCAGATTATGCTTTTTCCGTAAAGTTTTTTAAAAATCTGACACAGCGGTCGCATTAATTAAGGAGAAGCCTATCTTTAATTCTGTGAATAACACTAGTATATTTTATCAATGTTTATTATGAGTATTTCTGCAAAATCACTAGATGTTTTGGAATCAAAACATTACTGCAAGTAAGGCGCCAATGTAAACTGAGATTTTTGGATATAAATATGCACATTATCGAACAAAACATACATGTATTGTGTAACATGATGTCCTATGAGTGTCATCTGATGAAGATCATCAAAGGTTAGTGATTCATTTTATCTATATTTCTGCTTTTTGTGACTCCACTCTTTGGCTGGAAAAATGGCGGTGGGTTTTTTCGACTTGGCGGTGATCTAACATAATCATATGTTGTGCTTGAAATCGGACACGATGGGTAGATTAACAAGATGTTTATCTTTCACTCGCTCTATTGGACTTGTTAATGTGTGAAAGTTACATATTTAAAAACAAATATTTGAATTTCGCGCGCCTTTTCAGCGGAATGTTGTCGAGGGGTTCCGCTGCGCTTGAAAGGTTAACAACCTTGGAGACAGAACTTAAAGTGACACCTTTTCAGATACAAATTTCCCCCCCTACCATTCTACAGTTATTAGACAGCTAGATGCTTTTATTGTTTTGGGCAGCCCTCCTAACCCTCTGTTAGCCCCCTAAGATCGATGTCCACGCTCGCGCGGAAATGTAATTAGCATAATACACAATTCTGTCAGATCGTTGTTTTTTACATTGGATGTTTCTCAATTCACCGCACCCACCTATGTCGCCTTTTGCTCTATGACCTCCACAAGTGTCAGGAGACTCGTCTGAAGACACTGGAGCCGATCTACCAATTTTAGTCTGTAGCATCTGAACTGTTTCGATGGGCTAATAGCAGTAACACAAACTCTTTTTTTCATCCAATTTTTTTTTTAATATATATTTTTGATACTTCAAGAGGTCATAAAATTCTAAATCAAATAGTTAAATGATCCTTGGTATGACCTTCCATATAGCTTAGTATATGGTTCGCGACTGGAACTACCGTCTCCTTGTTCTTCTCGTTAGATAGCTAGCTAAGGAGTGGATTTACTCATTTCACAATATGGCATGTTGTAATGACATTCAAAAGCTTTCTGCAGAAGCAGAGTTCATTACAAACCCCAAAGCACAATGTATATTTATGTTGAATTATTCTTTCTGTATGCAGTTTAAAGATGGACAGTCAGTCTATAGCCAATGGTAATGAAAAGTTAAACAATTTAATAACATCAAAACATCCACAAACATTCTTTAACATACAATAGCTATATTTGATGTATTTGTACAAAGATGCAATCGAAGGCGATCATCATGGTAACGTTTAGGTTGACTTTCAAACAGGTTTACTATGATTACTTTTTTGGAGTTGAATGGCATTGTCTACAATGACATGCAAGTTGTAATGAGCAAGGCTGTTCTAAGAACATGGGAACAACATTAATGCTTTAATTGGTATTTTGATGAGCTAGAATAGATCAAGTGGTAACTCGGTTGATAATTGTCTGCATGTTATAGCGAGCTGGCACATAAAACCACTGAATCATAACCTCACTGTGGAAACAAAAGTACTTTCCTGTTATCAACTGAGAGTTCTCAGAGCCCTTGCCTTAGATCTTTTGGCATTTCATGTGATATAACTGAGGCATCTGTTTTGTACTGTTATTTTGTCATGTATAAAACCAGGAAATAAGTTGATGAACAGCCTTTGTACACATATTAAAATCATATTTAATGAATGCCTTTCAAATATAAAATGTCAATATTTGCAGGCTGACATCATCAGCTCACATACACGTGTAGTTTGCTAAATGATGACTGGGAATGAGAGATCTGGTAGTATATACACATGTAGTTTGCTAAATGATGACTGGGAATGAGAGATCTGGTAGTATAAGACAAGGATCAATGTGGACTGGAGATTTCTTTTTCTTCCTTTTTACATTTCAATTGATTTCAAACAGTTGTTGCATTTGACAAAAAAATGCAAAAAGCCTCAAAGGATTTCACTGATTTGCAGTAATATAAAACACTCCCACATACAATAATATATACATTTGGAAATGATGCATTCTGTTACAGCTTGATAAAACAAACAGCTTTATAAAATGAAGATGGCAGTGCAGCTGACACTGACACATTACATTTGACACTGGATTGTGATTGGTACGGATTATGTCATCTACTTACTTTATGTCCCCTCCCCTCCACCAGTCTAATGAATGTATTGTCCTAAGGATGGATGATGGACCGTTTACCTTGCTCTCACGCTGTGCTCTGATTCGTGGTTCCTTTGACTTCCATGGACACCTTCTTTTCTTTGCGACCTGCATACTCGCCGATGAAGGAGCCATCTTCGTTGAACTGGATGTCCTCATCCCCATAGTCCACCAGGCTGTCCCCACTGTCCTCTGCTTTGATCTGTCCGCTCAGAGAGTGCTGGCTGCCCTTCAGTGGCTTCTCATCATTGTCACTGTGTCACAACATGACGGCACAAAGACAGGGGATTTCAAAACCACCTAATTTCACTCATGGCTTAACTCTATGGGCTTTATTGGTAAGGACAGGGACACAGGCAGGTTTGAACCCAAAGAGCTTAAATGAAGAGCTTCGGCGATTGGCAGCAATGTTTACCTCTTACTGACAGACGGATGAAAAATGATCAGATATGTGCACTAGTAAAGGGCACTCCTGTCAAGTGTACTTAAACCCTACATGTACAGTATATCAATGTATGTGACAATGAATGGGATAATTAAAAGAAGATGGGGTATTGATTTGGCTGTCAGGCTGATGCAGATGTCGACCGTGCACATGCTGCAGTCACAAGGGGCATTTTAACCCTGTCTGTATGGGGAGAGATGCTCAGGCTGTAGTTTTCATTGAATTATTCAACACGAGAGTGATCACATAAAGGGTTGATTGTATAGACTAATGGTTTGGATTGGCATCATGCTGCTCCTACATGGTTAATGATGGTGAAGTCAGGTGCTTCAGGGATCTGAGCATTTTTTGATTTTGGAGTAAAAATACAATAAATGTGCTTTCCTGTGGTCTGACATTGGGGGCCATATATTTTAGGGACCAGACGCAACATTCTACTTCACAACTTTACTGTGACCACATGATGAAAATGTCTAGGCTACTTCTGATTCATAACTTCCAGTTAGAGTGTGAGACTACTGATTGAAGTGAAGTGTGGGTCTCTGAGTTGCTCTCTGTGAGTGTGATCTGAATCGGACCAGTGAAAGATTAATGAATTGAGCACAGATTTTACTGCCCCGGAGATGAGCTGCATTCAATTACACAGATTGGTTTTAGCCTCCTGCTGGGTTGTGTTGTGGCCAGGCAGCCTTCCTTCATTGAGTTCCATTCAGAAACAAATAGTAACATCTGAACAATGAGGCTGTTACTGCTAATGACCTGAGCTCTACCAGGACACATCTACCTAATAACAATGCACAATATAGGGTGATACCACATCAACATCACTGATGGGTAAACAACAACGGGGGTATTTGTTGCTGTTTACCACATCATGTTTAGAATACATGTTACTCAGCCCATCACATGTCTTGAACAGGGATGTCTGTGAAGGTCTGTGTTAAGCTCATGCATGTAGGGTTTTCTTTTTAAATCAGGAGAAATGCAGAGATAGAATTATACAATGTGATACAATTCAAAACAAAGTTAATACATGAGCTGATTTCTGAATTATTGATACAATGGTGGTTGGTGGTATGATTACCTGTATTCACAGAAGGTGTCATCATGGATACCCTGGGACTCTAGGTCTGGATGAAGATCCTCTTTCTCCTTTACTGGTCGGAGAGAAAGATCAATGTTTAGGGTACCTTGAGTACAGTACAACATTCAATAAACAACTTTATACCATGTTAAAGACAAAGTAATGTTCTGCTAAAACACCTTACAAGTTCTCACACATTCCTGAGTACAACATACTCAGTGCTTGATGTCAGCAACAATATGAGTAACAACTGAATCCTAATTTCAAAAGGGAAAGCTAACTATCAGGGAAAGTGCAGGAGGTAGTGTTTAATGAATGCATCACAGAACAAAGCCCTGGGATTTAGACTGTCTTTCTGATATGATAGGCGATTAGCTGAGCTGAACCTGGCGCTCAATAAGTGAATAAAAATGAAAGGTACTGTAAATGACCCCCTATCCCCCGCAGACAGGACTGGCATTAAGATCCCCACCGCTGGCATGTGACCATAACATTGACATATCTTCTGTGTATTCTGTGCATTCTATGTTTTGTTATTCAAATGCTGCATATTTCAAATATGCTGTATTTATTGAAATGTTATCAATATAAATGCATATGCTCCCATTAATTTAAGTTCTCATTATACTGTAAATATCAGCATTGAAATGTTGAACAGTGGTGTGATGTATATTTCTACTAATAATAATATATCAGCTTAAATATGTCTATAATGGTGTCCAGAGTGATCATTTCTCTTTGGTAATAAATACTCTAAATGGAAATATAATTATGCCTAGTGCAGTGATTAGTTAGCATTCGTAAGATGCAATGTGTGTGTGTGTGTTTGAGGACCTACCGGAATATCTCCCTCCTTTATTTCTGTTGACAAAGCAGGCGATTAACACCATGAGTGTGAGGAGAGCCGCGACACACATCAGTCCGATGAACCAGCCCTGGGTAGAGATTCCTCCCTGGATGCTTGCCAGACCTGAGGAGAGGAGAAGAAACAACAACACTTTGACTTTGACTCTGCCTTTCATCAGGACAATTGATTGAATGTTTACATCGACAAAGTCTATTGGATGCAGAGGCAGCAGGTGATGTTGAAATGGAAATGTACCAGTATTAATATTAAACAGCTAATCCCCCTTGTCTAATTAATCAACTGAGGAGGCTGTTCAAATGGAATTCCTTTCACCAAGTCACAAAAAAATATATAAAAAATCCTATTGACACAGAGAACCATGCATGATACCTTGAGACATGTTCAAGGACATTGGTGCACCTGCATACTTAATAAAACTTCAATTGGTTATGGAGATTGTGTGTGTAGGGATTTGATTGGGGGGTGGGAGAGCTTTTTCTTCTTTTCCAATAGCATCCCTGCTCACTTTAGCCCTGGTCCTGATTACATATTCAAAAATACTAGTATTATCAACCCAGTTGTTAGTCATAAGTCGCACAGTGTACACAGTCCAAAGCTCCAGCCCCTCAATCACGTGGAAAGTCTTAGAGGAGTTAACTGCCTCAGAGATATTCTAGTTACCTTTACCTAGGTGCACAATCAGGGAGGGTTAGTACTCATGAGGGGGGAAGGGTTAAAGGGTTATTTACAGAGCGTTCGATGAAACAACACAGGACACAATTTCTAGCATGTAACGGTAGAACTGTGTGGAGATGTCTCAGATGTTACCAATACGTTCAAAATCACCTTAAAAGTATATCGCTATAAAATATACTACAAATGGACATAGAAGTAATGTGCTTACGGTTGTTCATATATGCAACATAAGACTCCGTTTGTTAGTTTCCTGGAATTCAACTGATGTTTGCAAAGTTGTCATGAACTGAGGAACTAATATTCAACAGGGCTGTGACTGACAGACAGATGAAGGAGGAAGAGGGGATACATGGCAGACAGATGAAGGAGGAAGAGGGGATACATGGCAGAACAGGGTTAATAAAGGATTAAGGACAGTACACACAACAAACATGGATCTAAAGCTGGCCAGGGACTTGTTGATGAAGTCAATCCATTTGTTTATGCACATACAGTGCAGTATATATAGTCTAACGTATGTGTCTCATGTTTAATACTAGTGGAGGATATAGAATGAAGGCTTATCAATAACTGGCACATTTCCTGAATCACTTGAAATGAAATTGACAAAGGAAAAGGAAAGCCAAGGAAAGCCAGCAAAGTTGAAGAGAGTATGTATCCATTGAAACGTGCAGACTACATGAACAATCCAAACCCCTGCTTATTGACCTTGCGTGTTCATTTTCTTAATACAACTGATTGCTATCGCTTTCAAATCACATAGATTGTGCTTCTCTCTACAACAGTATACATTTCGACAGAAATGTTAAATATCAGGGGTGAGCAGAAGTCCCTGTGCCTCACTGCAGCTTAACTCATGTACACAGCGGTGCTGCATACATTAGACAATAACAGACTAATAAAGTCTCCGAAGACTGACACTCCAGGAAATCAAAGAACCACTGCAGCTGGAGGGAGGGTGAGAATAATGCACGACTTCAAATTGCAAGTTTGAAAAGAAAGGTTGCACAGCTTTGGTACGACAGGTTAACGGCAAACAATCCCCTTCATCTCCCTCAGGCAAACATGCAAATCTTCGACTGTGTCTCCTGCTCAGGTGTTTGCTCAGGTGATAATTCAGAACACAAGGACACCTGTGTCTGGGCTGCCCATCCCTGTGAGCACAAATGACACACCATGGGTAAAGCTGGTGTATGACTCTGTAACTATGGTAATTCCCATCATTTGCTTAGTATGATTATTCTAAGTGACAAAAAATATCCCAGGGCTTGGCGTGTCTGTCATTGCACTGCTCAGCCTGGTATTAAAGGCTGCAGAAAGCATCTGTTGCCACAGCAGGGAGCGCAGCCCTGGCCCTGCCACAACGCCTGCAAAATGGCTCTTCAAAGTCAGGGAGATTTTTTAAAGCTGAGCCCAGTACACTTAAATATTCTGATCTACAGCTATCAACAGTTTCCACTTATCCACTTATCTGAGTTTCCCCTAAATATCACCCTCTCTGTAAGAGCTCACACCTCCTGCTCCTCCTCCTCACTCGGCCTGACTAGGCCTACATTTTCTCCAGCTCAAATATTGCTACTGTATGGACAGTTGCTTGTCCAACAGCACTATTGTTGTTTCCTCAGCTGAAGGTTAAATGAAGGTGGCGGGTAATGGTTTGGTCAATATCTTGCTGTGTAAAGGAGGACCTTGGCCCAACAAATCAATTAGACATATGACAAATATGTCTAATTGATTTGTTGGGCCAAAGTCCTCCTTTATACAGCAAGATATTGACCAAACCATCACCAGACATTTCCATTTAACCTTTTTGAACTACACTCACACCTTCAGAGATGGCATAGATTATATATTTAACTAGGCAAATCAGTTAAGAACAAATTCTTATTTACAATGACTGTTCCTAAACAGTGTATTAACTGCCTGGTTCAGGGGCAGAACAGCAGATTTTTACCTTGTCAGCTCAGGGATTCAATCTAGTAACCTTTCAGTTACTGGCTCAACGCTCTAACCACTAGGTTACCTGCCGCCCCTTAAAAAACAGGACTGTCTCTTAATGAGTTTGTTGAGATGTTTGCGGGACTTTAACTCAACATCAATTCTTAAGCTAGTTTTTATTGATTGAAGTTAAGCTCAAAATAGAGAAGAGTATTTTTATCATATGGTATCAATAGAGTTTAGTGTTTTCACTACAGGTGGCTGGTGGCACCTTAATTGGGGAGGACAGGCTCATAGTAATGGTAGGTACGGAATAATTGAATGGTATCAAACACATCAAACACATGGTTTCCATGTGCTTGATGCCATTCCATTCTCATTTATTATGAGCCTTCATCCCCTCACCAGCCTCCTGTGGTTTTCACCTATGGCTATCATTGCCATATTGAACACAATTGGTTATATGAATACCTATGTTGGAGCGGGTGAACTTGGCCATATGGGAGACTGTAGTGCTTGGATGTGAGGGGGAGGCAGACTGGCCTGAAAAGGAAGACACCTGAAGATTATTGGCTATTTTTTGAGTCAGGGAGCGGGAGCTACTGTCTACTGACTAATACAACTTTTAGTACGCTACAACTACGGGTATAGTGGACTGATATGAATTTTTAGTCTATAGATATGTCTCATATAACAACTAGTCTGGGTGGTTACTACTACAGAGCAAATTAAATCAAATCAAGCAATCAACATTTCAGGAATGCAATGCAGACAAGGAATGCAATGCAATGTGTTTCACAGGAAAAACTAATACAAAACAATAAAAACAAGGCTGAAATATTTACTACACAACAAACAAAAGAATGAAAAAACTGAATGACTAAAAAGCACTCTAAGGGAAAAAAACCCATACGTGTTTTAAATATGTCCACAGTTTCGGCTCACCTCAGGTTCTCTGGCAGGCTATTCCAGAGGCCGGGGGCATAATAACTAAAGGTATAATAACTAAAGGTATCCTCTCCATGTCTCTTGGTCCTAGTCTTTGGGAAAGTTAAACGGCCAGTGCCAGAGGACCTGAAAGACCTACTGGGTACATAACTTAAAAGCATGTCTGACTTTTAGTTGGGGTGCGCAATCGTGGCTTGAGCAATGAATACCATCAAACAACAAGCAAATAAGGTCTAATATGTGGTTAGAGGTGATCATTGGTAATGATTTATTCTACAGGAAGGGACTTTTCCTCTGATGAAACAAAGACGTCATCATTTGAACTTTTATTGACACTACAATATACAGCATATGCACGTCTGATAGCCTTCCTGTATGCTGTACCTAAAGCTTAATTTGATCCCTCTGTTTGTAATACGTGTGACATTGAGCCTAATGTTGTTGGAACAAAAGTCAATATTAATTTACAGATTCACTAATGAGACTGGATTCATATGAATTTATAAACGGGATCCTCATTACCATTGTTACTGCAGAGAAACCCACAAACTTTGTCTGAAAACAGCGGAGTCTGTATTGGTCTACTAATGAACGGAGGCATCAGAGTGCTCAGCGCTGATGGCAAGGGCACGCAACAGAGAAGGGCAATTATTCACAGATGAGGGGAGTATCTGCATCATCTTAGTTCCTTATTTGTGTGAAATATGCCTTAATGGTTTCTGACATCAGACTTGTTTTCTAAATGCCTGCTTGACCTAGTCAACCATGCAGGCAACTGGGCCAGGAGCTGCTGTCTCCAAGATTCACCTCCCACCTGTATTTCAGCCCTTTATCCATATTCATGCACTCACACTAGTTTATGTTAAAGAAACTGCATACAGTATAGCTTATAGAAATCATACTAACAGATATCAGAAGAATAGTCTTTGTCAGAAATGGAATGTGAGAGCTATAGTACTACTCAAGTATGCACCAAGGATTTGATACAAATAATTCATGGATGACTCATGCAGAAATAAATCAATGTAGTTATTTCGCAGAGAATATACCTGTAGGGATGATTTACATCAGTGTTAGACTACAGAAGTTGCTTTGTGCTGCACATAAACAGAAATCTACATACTGACAATGGATACCACTGTGGAAACTAGTGAGGAGACGGAAAATAAGAAAGGAAAGCATTACCAAGCAGATACATGTATGGAAAATGGTTTTAGCTTCCACACCACACAGTGAACGTATCATCAAGAAGATGGATGCCCACCTGACGGGCACACATTATTATCAATTGCATAAGTTAAAAGCCTTGCGTACTTCAGCATGGCACAGCAAGAACATGTGCTGACACCAACTGCAATATAAGCATGAAAAAGATGCAAAATGGTTCCCTACATACATTTGATGGGAGATCCAATCATGTATATTAAGTAGATTACAACTCAGGGCCATCTCCGTCTTTCCTGAATTTACAGGGTATATATTCAAAACAATATTACATTAGTCACTTTACCCCTATCTATACTGTATGTACAGGATATATTCACAGCCCTTGACATTTTCCACATTTTGTTGTGTTACATCCTGAATTTAAAATGCATAAAAATAAACAAATAAATGTGTTACTGGCCGAAACACAATACCCCATAACGTAAAAGTAGAAATACGTTATTCTAAATGTTTTACATTCATAAAACATGAAAAGCTGAAATGTCTTGAGTAAATAAGTATTCAAGAACCCCTCTATTATACAAGCCTAAATAAGTTCAGGATTAAAAGTCAAATAATAAGTAGCATGCTTTAAAAAAGCAGACATTGAATATCCCTTTGAGCATGGTGAAGTTATTCATTACAATTTGGATGGTTTATCAATACACCCAGTCACTACAAAGACACAGACGTCCTTCCTAACTTAGTAGCTGGAGAGGAAGGAAACCGCTCAGGGATTTCACTATGAGGCCACTCGTTACTTTGGAGCAGTTACAGAGTTTACTGTCTATGACAGGAGAAAACTGAGGATGGATCAACAACATTGTAGTTACTCCACAATAATAACCTAATTGACAAAGTGAAAAGAAGGATGCCTGAATACAAAGTGTTAATTTTGGGTCAAATACAATACATTACTGAGTACTAGGGTTGAATGGCGGGAACGGCGGGAACCCGGGTATCTAGATTTACCAGGATTTTCCCTCCCAAAACCACTCTCTTTTCCCGGGATAACAGAGGAACCGGTAAAATATTATAAATGATTTTTATGAACAGCATGGCTTGAAATGGAACTATTAAATTATGTGCAATGTCTAAATCTAGCTTCTCTGCAGACTCTGCATGATGAATCAACGCTCAGGTTGGGGACAGACAGCCCATCTCAGTATGGAGTGCAATTCACAATGCATGTAGACCTATCATCTCATCATGGTAACTTTTTTTCTTGTGACAGGTACATTTGTTCCAGCATTGGCTATACTACAGTAATATAAAGACCGAATGCACTTACTGACCGAATGTAATTTACTGTACCCATAATCATCTGGCTTTCGGGGGGGGGGGGGTCACCTTGTTTTTTAATTGTGAATGTCACATCTGCTCCTGCCACACCCCTAGTGGACATCCGGTGTCACCTTGACCTGCAGCCATTTCTCCAGTACACACTCTCTCTCTCTCTCTCCCTCCCTTTCTGTTTGTTTGTGATTGTGTGGTTGGAGACAGGTGTGCTGGAGCCAGAGCGGATCCTCACCAGCTGCAACCCCTTCCATAATCAAGATCTCTACAAATACTCAGTCCTGCATCTTCCACTCTGCCAGATCGTAATCTCTGCTCAGTCAGTTTATGATTCTAGCTATTTATGATTATTCAAGACCCTGTTACCCTGCTGTGTCTGTTTCCCTGCCTGACGCTGTTTATCCTCTCACTGCAGTTTTGCCACTCTGGCTCCTGTCTCCTGTTCCACATCTCACCAACCTGCTACCCTGTTCTGGATTCACCACACCACCACTCCATTGGATTCTCTCCGGACCTGTTTACCCTGTTCCGACCCAGCTCACTCCAACCTCAGCCTCCACATTAGTTTCCTACCACTCATCTGAGCTTCCCCAGATCTGCATTCCATATCCCCCTATGTTACAATAAATACCTTGGTTTATTCATCCCTGTTTCTTGGTCTGAGTCTGCTCTTGGGTTCCCCTGTGCTGCTCCGCCTAACAGTAAAGTTTTGTACTTTTTTCATTTGCAGCTGCAGACTTTTATAATAGCCTATCACTTGAATATCATTGCTTTAAATCAGTGCACATATGAGCACTCTCTCACAGTCTTCCTCTCTCTCCATTAACACCATTCAAATGGCATCCAAAATAGACAATCCTGTTCTAGATTTATATATAGATGTCCTAGCCTAACTCTTTCAGGTAATACATTCAATGCAGTATTAGCCTTATATTTGGCTCATTTATGATGGGTTATGCATTATAAACTTCTAACGTATAGCCTCTGTCTCTTGCACAATACCCAAGCACCTGTGCTCCGCTGGCCTCTCTCCTTGACAAACCCTCCTTAGCTCTTGGAGTCCCATGCAGGAAAAGCTAGACTAGAATAGCCTGCTGGACATTTTTGTTTTGCTTTTGCATTTCTTATACCAATAGACTATACGAAGAGGGACGCAAGCTCTTTTTGCTGAATGTTAAATACAGCAGCCAATAGAACTCACGGATAGTTTGAAATAGTGAATACGCTATGGCGGTAGGCTATAGCAATTATGTATTCAGACCCCTAACCATTCAATCTTTGTGACGAGAAATTAAAGCCTTCTGCATCTAAATCTAGTTCTATATTACTCAAGGATTTCATTAGAATGATGAAGATAAGGACAACAAAACATATTTCTAGTAACTGTTGAAAGTGAGGAAGGAACAAAGCAACAATAGAGAAAGAGGGGGTAAGCTAATAACATGAGGGGAAATATTATGAAAGGTATATATACTACTTATACAAATAGGCTCTATTATATTTCAACGATATAATCAAATTTGCTAGCCTATACTTGTAACTATGTATACTGCATGTGCTGCACCAGAATCACATGTTCTCTTCTGCTTTATCATGGTTTGAAAGATGTGCGTAATTCCCGTCCATATAATACAATACAATAAAAGTTCACACTCAAAAATATTAGATTAATTTATTTACCCAAGATAGCATACAGCTAGCTACATCCATGGGCTTTTATGTTTTTCTGTTGAGCATAATGTTCAGTAGCCTACACATATATGTATTGGATAAAGACACAATTATTTGGTATTTTTTGGGCTTGGGCTCATTAAATGTTGTTAATGTATTTAATATATGGTTCATCGGGGTCAGGTAGCATCAGGTTTGAATTTTCATGCTGAACAAAGCTCCAATCAAATCCAGACATATTTATATGCTGTCACGCCTTGGTCATTGTATTGTGTTTTCGTTATATGTTTGTTCAGGCCAGGGTGTGACATGGGGTTATTGTATTGTCTTATTGGGGTTTTTGTAGGCATTGGGATTGTGGTTGATTAGGGGTGTGTCTAGTATAGGCTTGGCTGCCTGAGGCGGTTCTCAATCAGAGTCAGGTGATTCTTGTTGTCTCTGATGGGGAACCGTATTTAGGTAGCCTGAGTTTCACTTTGTATTTCGTGGGTGATTGTTCCTGTCTCTGTGTAGTGTTCACCAGATAGGCTGTAATTAGGTTTCACGTTCCGTTTGTTGTTTTGTATTTTGTATCAGTTATTTTCATGTATCGCGATCCTTCATTAAAGATCATGAGTAACCACCACGCTGCATTTCGGTCCGACTCTCTTTCGACAAACGAAGAACGCCATTACATATGCTTTATAACGCTTTTGAATGACACTTTCGTTTTGGCGGGCACAATTGTAAAATACCAGGAAAATATTCAACCCTTCTAAGTACTACTCTCCATAAATCTACAAAAAATCTATGGCAAGACCTGAAAATTGTCACGGTCGTCCTCCTCTTCATCTGAAGAGGAGAGGCGAGAAGGATCGGAGGATCAAAATGCGGCGTGGTATGTGTTCATGATGAGTATTTAATCAAAGAAAGCACTGAACACTGAAACACACTATACAAAAACAATAAACAAATAACGACCGTGAAGCTATAATGAGACCTGTGCTGACACAAGCAACTAACATAGATAATCACCCACAAACAAACAGTGAAACCCAGGCTACCTAAGTATGATTCTCAATCAGAGACAACTAATGACACCTGCCTCTGATTGAGAACCATACTAGGCCGAAACATACAAATCCCCAAATCATAGAAAAACAAACATAGACTGCCCACCCCAACTCACGCCATGACCATACTAAATAAATATAGAAAACAAAGGAAATAAAGGTCAGAACGTGACAAAAATGGTTGCCTAGCAATGATGTCTAGCAACAAAATGTAGAATAAGTCAAGGGGTATGAATACTTTCTGAAGGCAGTGCATCTACCTCAATTACCTCATACCCCTGCACATTGACTCAGTACTGGGACCCCGTGTATGTAGCCAAGTAATCGTTACTTCATTGTGTATTTACTCTTGTGTTATTATTCTCTCTGCAATGTTGGGAAGGGCCCGTAAGTTAGCATTTCACTATTAGTCTGCTCCTGTTATTTACAAAGCACGTGACAAATAAAACATGATTTGATTTGACATTACTCCCACACACGGAGAAAGTATATTTATTTGGATTTCATACCATAATGGTGTTTTTTTTAGTAAATCAATCTAAACATGCATTCTTGCATTTAATTAATCCCAGAAGCCTGCTTACTGTGTTTGATTGAAAAGGATGCTATGTTTTGTTAACCATTTATATGAATTTACAAGCCCTTACCATTAGAGAGTACCCAAATCAATTATTACTATTGTTAGACAGAAGCTATGTGTGATGTGGCACCACAGTGCAGACCCTCCATTACACATTCAAGTGCACTTGCTTATTTTCATTAGATTCTAATCATCTTTGACTGTTGTCACCCCCTTATCTCCACTCCCAAAGACTCAGTTGAATTGAGCTTGGCCTGGTTCCGACAGAGTACATCTACCACTCTACTGAAGTAGAACTGACATAGAATTCATAAGATGAAAATGTTGTGTCATATGCATGAGCCAAACATTGCAAAGGCAATCTACTTACTTTACCAATTCCTATATAATTATACAATACGATACAGAAATGTGCATTTTCCCTTGCTGAAGGCAATTCTCTTTTCCAGCCGTTTGTTTCATATCTCGCTTTCTCCTTCAAATCAATAAGCATTTGCTCTTTTATGACAATGATGAATGAAACCCCTTCTCACACCCTTATGATATTGTTTACCCACAAACATTACTTAGATGGAGATATGAAAAGCCTGGCAGTTGGAGCCAATATCACATTCCCTGAAATTCAATGAGCTAATACATTACTGAAATGGCTTGGTCATCTACAGTGTACAGGCTTGGTCATTTACAGAATAGATCATCCCTCTAATACAAAGTCCTGCTACCACGTCTCGCTATTTCCCCCAACAATAAACCCATACCCCCCTTCCATTCTCAAAGATTTTCCACCAGGATCCCCCTGCCACACCTCGGCCTGTGTGACTTACGTGCTTCAGGTGTGGTGGTGCTCTCCTTGCTGACCCGGGGCCCACAGCCCACCCTGGTGCAGGGGCGCAGGTAGAACTTGTATCTGCTGATAGCCTCCAGGTTCTGCAGGACCCACATGGTGGTGTCAGGGTTGCTAATATCCACAGTCTGCAGGACACCCACCTCCTCTGTGTCGTTGACTAAACACACACAGAGACTCGATTAAACGTGTCTTCATGTATTAATGGACACAAAGGATATCTCTGATACAGAAGGACAAAATAAGCATTTGATTGATCATTTGAAAAGGACACTCATAAAATGTTGTGGGTTTGGTAGATATAGGACCACATTGTGTGAGCATGTAATCATGGGTTGCATGTTTCGTCACAATGTTGTTTTGAACGTTTGTTTTGGACTGATGGCCAACTGAGCATTCTACTCAATGTATTGTCAATGAGCGCTGATAAAGATTGAATCAAAGGTGCATTAGAGTGGCTTAGAAATACAATGCCATTCAAAAGGAGGCAAATAATTACAAGGAAAATCTTTTTAATAATTTTGATGTTGCCAGGTTGGCTTTAGATGCAGTATAAAGTTAGCTAGTTAGCTAAGATTGAGGGGAGGGCACTGGATTTTAGCGAGCTACTGTTAGCATTGCTAGCTATTCTTGACAAACTTTGCTAGCTAATGACACCATTTCCATCTGTCTAAATTAAATTTGATGACATGATAATGCTGGCAAAGTTGTTTCCTACTGAACATTTGACTACTTTAGCAATGTCGTCGTATTTCCAGGCACTATAGTGTAATTTAGACTAAACAGTCGTTAGCCTCCATCCAGAATGACTGGGCTTATCACGACTTTAGGACACCACTATTCACAACAATGGCATGACACGACCGAGTGATGGAGGTGCAACCTATGAACAACATCTGATTTGCATTGGTAGTTGGTTCTTCCTTCCCTAGAGATGGAACTGGCCATCAATCTAACAGTGTAGGTCCTGTGAAACCTGTGAAATATTAAGTTAGCAAATAACCTCTAAGAAGCTGGGCTCAGCCCTGGAACAGCTTTGCAGCAGCCTTTCAATTCCTCTGCTGCTTCCTCTGGTGCATTATCTTTACCATTAACATCACTTCCTTCAAAACCCCTCACTTCAAAAGAGTCCATCAGCTTTATCATGATTGCACAATGAAAACGTCCCTTCTTCTGAAATACAACATGACACTTTTGACCCTCTTGTGCAGCGGAAAAATCTAAAACCATTAGGGAGAGTTACTTTGCAAAGCTGTCTTTGAAATGTTGTAATCAGCCTCATCATCGGTATTGTTTCAGGCCAGGGAGGGACACACACATGCACATTATTGTTGTCCTATGTTTAATCTGGGTCGTTGGTTGTGACGAAGTCCCCGGTGGACAGGATGGGGTCAGTAACCAAGACCTTAAAAGGCTGTGACACGCTGGCCTTGGTCAGCGCTGCTGGTGCCGGATCACAACACACCACACAGGCCACACCCTGACCAGATACTGACCCCTCTCTCACCAATGGGGTCATTCTACATTCATACTATCAATGAGTCACACTGGATATCCACTTCCATGCTTTCTGATGCCATCCAATAATGCCATCCAATAATGCCATCCAATAACAGACGTTTAACATTTAGCTGTATTCAACCCTCATTCTTTTCTCCTTGAGGGTATTTTTCATCTGAGTATTTGTTCTCCATTTGATCATATTCTCATGCAACAACTTGTGAGATTTAAACCTGTGGATCTTCACTATCAAAGCTCTGCATGCATTTCTCATTTCTATATTAAGACAAACATTTCACACCAGCTGTAGGAGCTAAACTAGAGACTATCATTAACAAACATTAAAAAATGCACTGGAGCACCACTCATAAGCACAGCAATATATCATAGTGGAAAGATCAAGGAGTTGCTAGACATATTGAATGAAGGGAGCCTGGTGCATGTCAGACTGCAGGTTAACAGGGAAGTGGAAATATTTGTACATACTCAGCTGATACTCTAGCAGGTATCCTGTAAGGACTCCGTTGGCTTCCAGAGGAGGTGCCCAGGTGAGAGTGACTGTGTGCTTCTGAACATCTGTGACCCTGAAAACTGGCGTTTTCTCTGGAACTGGGAAACAAACAAATATACAAGTAGTAAAAAGTGTTAACACAATAACACAATAAGCTTGTGTCCAGATAGTTTATTTTCTTCTTCAGTTGCACAGTAGTGAATTAATATGTTCCATGGCACGCTCCTCTCCCCTCCTGTCTTACCTCCCTCTGGGGTTTTGAAGTTGACGGCGTGGCTACCTGGCCCATTGCCTCGCCTGTTGAAGGTCATGATGATGAGGCTGTACTCAGAGAAGGGCGTGAGCCCTGGTACCATGGCATGGTTCCGGTCCCCCGGGAATGTCAGAGTGTGTTTGTCCCCGTGAGTCTTCTTTGAGTCCAGCAGACTACGCAGCCGCCACCAGCTTATCTGACACCGCCATGACAGAAGGACACACAGTGTTATGAATCTAACAGATCGTATGTGAGAAAAGGACAATACACCCTGAATGGGAAAGTCTATAGTCTGGGTTATAGTATTTTGCGCTAGTGGCCTGTGTAAGGTAACAGTGCACTGCCAGCGTTAGGGAGACAATGTGGGGTGAGAGGTCCAGGAGATCCAGCGAGGTCAGAGTCTCTCCCTTTAAACTGTCTGAAAGTTTCAGGGCTGTTTTAAAGAATTTACCCTGTAGCCTCCCAGATGTCCATGCAGCTTGTCCTTGTGAACACGCATCCAGCTGACCTTGACCAGCGAGTTGTTCATCACCTCCACCGCTACATCATCAGGAGCCGCAGAGGGGACTGCAGGGCCAAATACACTCACGTCACAGTCCATTCAGCCCGTATGTCACACTAAGTACTATAAAGATCAACCCAACATGTGAAATATGAGCTCAGCTTTATGGTGAATGATCCACCAGATCATAATATATGTTTAGTATTGGCTGGGTTGAGTATTTAGATGCTTCAAATATATGCTTCTGTAAAATATGAATCTATAGATCAGTGACTGCATCTAAATAATGTGATATACCACTTTCACAAGGTAGGAACTAGTGTGGGGCTCACTGCTATTGCCTAAGCGATGATACCAGACAGTATGACAACAAAGTATTACGAAACCTCTAAAGGAAGACAAAACATTCTTAACAAAGTTGAGGTGCTTTTTAAAAATCTACAACATTGATTTGACCACCTGAGGTAACTTCCTGAGGGCAAGTCCAAAAGAAAGCTAAAGATGAAGATGGAAATATAAATAAATACAAACCAGCATGGAATGAAGTGGTTTATGACTTCTAAAAGAGAGTTTTAGCTCAATAAAGCTACTACATGCATATCACACATTTCATCAGCTACTTCGGCCTTTTCAGAGAAAATAGACTATATTTTAAGGACTATAGCCTACCATACACACAGCTGAATGGTACATACTGTACCGTATTATCCTTGTGCATTTCAATAGTATAATTATTGTGAAATACACATAGAAACTCTCTGTGTTTAAGTCACTCACAGTCTTCTCCAGAGTAGCCCGTCACCACTTTGGGTTCAGGTCCCCATCCGTGGTGGTTCCTTGCCTGGATCCTGATCTCATATGGCACAAACGTGGGAGTGTCCTTCACTACAAACGAGTGTCTCTTCACCACATGCTCTTGCCAGTCCTCCGCCACATGCTGTCTCTTATAACTCACCTTATATTCAAGGCCTGGCCCATTGTGTTCAATGGGGGACAATGGCTGCAAGAGTGGGGAAGGTAAGAATAACAGTAACACACAGATTATTACCATTTTATAGGAACTTGAACAATTAAGCAAGGATTTCTTTATATGTCTTTCTTCATCTAGGCTATTGCAGGATTATAATGACAAGCCCATACACTTGGATCCTAATGAGGCTTTGATAATATAAAATCAGTAAAACAATTAGACATTTGGCTGGGTGCTGGGTCCAGGCAGCTCTGAGCCACACCTCTGATATAAAGAGCAGGCTTCACCGATTGTAGAGAGATCTAGTGCTTTCCTCACAATTGCCTGACCATGATGGGAAATAGAATAAGACACTATTATCCACAAAAGCAAATCATTAACCATGAGAGAGCTCATCAATTCAGAAGCTACATTACTCTGCAGGAGCAGGAAGATAATAAGTGGGGGTGAAATTAATATTTTTACAATAAAGCTGAATTTATTACTGTACATGTAAGAAATCTTCTCTCTTCTCTTTTCACTTTCTAATAAAAGCACCACAATGAGCAGCTTTGATAGCAATCCAATTCACCATCAAAATCTTCTAAAGTTATAAATCAACAATATGAAACATCAACAGCATGGATATTTGATTCCTGAGGGATTCTTATTTATAATTGCATGTACACTCTTAGAAAAAAGGGTTCCAAAAGGGTTCTTCAGCTGTCCCTATAAGTATAGGAGAACCCTTTGTGGTTCTAGGTAGAACTCTTTTGGGTTCCATGTAGTGTGTCTAACATGGAACTCAAAAGGGTTCTACTTGGAACAAAAACAGTTTTACTTGGAACCAAAAATGGTTCTTCAAAGGGTTCTTCTATGGGGACAGCTGAAGAACCCTTTTAGGTTCTAGATAGCACCTTTTTTTCTAAGAGTGTACACTGTTCTATCTTATTTTCTCTTTGAATGAAGAGAGTTTTTGATTTCCACAAAAATGTAACTCCTGTGAAATATTCAGTATTCAGAGAGGTGCATACGTATTCAGGGAAGGTACAGTATATTGAAGGAACCACATTCCGTTTCTTACCTCCCAGTTGATATCCATTTCATGTGGCAAATGACCTTCAATTTTGATATTTTCAGGGTTCTTGTCAGGGGCTGGTGAGAGAGAAAAAATATGGATTTTGGCAGAAATCTCCTGTGAAATGTGCACATAAGAGACCTTGGTATCAACAAGAGTGGAATCAATTATCTCAGATGATGAGTGTTTTAAAGTTCAACGAGCAGTGCAGGCAGCTCTGGTGGCCTGTACGGTGATATGAAGGAGGAGGACAAGGCAACATGAGTGGAGGAATTCCTACCTGCGGGAGGGGTCTTGTATCTCTCTGTGGGCTCACTGGGGCGCCCTCTGCCCACTATGTTGACTCCAGACACTCGGAAGCGATAGTTGACATGTCCGTAAAGTTTGAGGACTGCCGAGCCGTGATTTCCAGGAACTCTCTGAAGCTCTCTCCAGGTCCCCGGCTCCCACTGGCTCTCCTCATACTCAATAATGAACTCTGTTGACAGGGTGAGACACACAGACCAGTCCCCAATCTGCCCAAGCCCTTTGCCAAAGGGGCTGTTTACCTAACAGCCAGCAATGCAGCAAACTATTCAGACCCTGCAATGAGCAGGATACTTGCTCCAAAAGATTAAACTACTAATTTGTATTGGGATGTTGACATGAGACTAAAACAATAATAAAGTACTAATTCAATTTTTCTTAGTAAATATGTGCCATGTTATTGTCAGTGTATACTGTATACTACGGGCCTGATGCTCCAACATGCATGCAGAGCTGCTTATTGTGTTTGCTGTGTTTGAAGAGCCAGGTGGATGACCAGACTATTACCAGTGGTTGAGCTGTTGTGGTCCTCCCCAGGGATCCATTTGAGCTTCACACTTCTGCCCTTGTGTTCAGATAGCACCAAGTTCTCAGGTGCATGTGGGATGTCTGGAAAACACCACCACCACAACAACATTGCTTTGATAACACACAAAGACAGGGAATCCTCTGGAGTGGAAAAGGACTGAGGAAAAACATTTGAAGCAGAAACTGACCAATTGAGAAGAAAGAAAGTGAAAATGATGCAGTAACGTAGTCATAGACATCTAATGCCTGCGTTTCAAACTCATAAAAGACACACCCTCGTCCACTTATCCTGGCCTTATGCCCTTGGGGGAATCCCCCTCACCATCCTGTACGTCAGTCCAAACGATCAGCCAAACAAGGGAAGTTTGCAACGTAAGCCCCTCAGCCCTCGTTTTTGATCGAGTTTGCAAGTGTACTATTATGTTCACTTCGAGGCCTGAAACACCCCATAATTCAATTCGCGATGGTTGTACATCCACTAAGAAAAGTCAGCCGAAACTTAAGACCCCAACGTCAATATGGACAAGTTAACACACAAGTGTAAGTAAAAAGCAATGTAAAAAGGTTAGAAATTGTGCTACTAATGCACATGACGGTACAAACACGTCTCGTAAAAGTAATGATGTTTTTGTTTGGTTAACTTTTGGAAATTGTAGAAATATTTTTTTTTCCTTCTTCATAAGTTCCAGCTAGGCAGGCAAATGTTAGTTAGCTAATTATTTTGGTAGCTATAATACGGTAGATGTATATTAATAATTATATAGTTAATATAAGTAGACATGCAATCATAATTGACTGTAGCGCATATATAGCACCCACAAGCTACCGGTGGCTGAAAACACAAACATCACGGGATGAATGAGTGACGAATTTCTGGACAAGGGCGGTCCATTCTAAAAATCATTCCTTCCTCCCTCGCCCCTTGTCCTGCAAGTGTATAGTATACTCGTCAGACGTCATGATATGTCATCAGAAGTGTCTACTCAATTTGAGGGCTGAGGGGATATAGTGTGTCTTTTAAGTGTTTGGAATGCAGCCATTGTTTTTTGAAGAGGAATCAAACAATGTAAATGCATTTTACTGTAAATGCAGAGCAAAGGTCTGAATCTGAAGACATGTGTAATCATGTTCTGCTCTGAGTACTATGCCATGGCACGCTTGGCTTCATCATACGGTATGGATCCATACTGTGACATGCATTTCTATTGTGCTGGGTGTCGTAGAGCCTTTAGGTCTGAGCAGACTTTGATGTATTTGCCATAATTTGCTCACCCAGCACCATGAGTAGTGCAGAGGCAGTGTCCTGATCCATTGGAGTACTGGCCACACACTTGTACATGCCCTGGTCTCTGTGGCTGACGTTGACAATCTGCAGTATACCATCCTCTACGAAATATCTATCGGCAGAGAAAAAGATAGACAACCTATTGATCTGTGCCATCTAAAAAGCAAGTGAACTTTCTTGCTCGGCTTATATATGTAACACCACAAGAAAGGCTTATCTTACCCAGAATTCTCTGTGTGGTTTAGTGCTATCTCCACATCGTCTTTTTCCCACACAATCTCAAAGTCGCCACTGAATGAGTTGTCGTACACCGCCAGGCAGGAGAGCTGGGCTGTGGTTCCTATTAGGACCTGCAAGTCTTCCGGGGCCTGGAATATCTTTGTGGGATCTTGGATAGTTCAAACACACAACTGTATATGTAAAGGGTTATGTTTAGGACCCAATGTTTTCTGACTACGTGACTGAAGCAGGGAAAAGTAGGTAAGACCGTTTTCAGGTCACATAGTTAGAGAAAACACATGGTCCTAGACTAGGGTGTTTAAAAAAAATCTTTCTTTTATTGAGTTGTATACCTTTAACATCCAGTAAGGCAGTGATAGCAGACGTCCCTTCAGTATTCTTGGTGTAACATGTGTATTGGCCCATGTCCTCTTTTTCCACATTATAGATCTCCAATGATCCATTCTGGTGAACTGTAAACCTTGGACCCTCCAAAGATCCTGGGGAGTCCTCCTTGTTCCTGTAAAACATTCAAAGCGATCAATTATAGTCTCCACTTGAGATTGAATTAAATTACAGAAGAATGTTTTTGAGCACATCACAAGATAAAACATGTTTCATTAAAGTTTTTGTGTATGTATACAATGCTTTCTTTCTGTATATTTCCTCAATAAACAGTGGAGCACCAACAGATTCTGTACCCAGGTGTTTCATAACTATCTCTTGACACGTTGATATCTACTGCTCTCTACTGGCCTCTGAGAGGACTGGTTGGAGCTGGACTAGCCTGGTAATTGCCTGGGTGCCAATGATGACATCACATGACAGCAATAGCAGAATGAGCTGGGTAAAGCCCATGCTGATCTGGGACCAGGGTTAGGGAGAGTCTACTCACCAGGTAATAGCAGATGGTGGAGAACTGAACACCTTGCAGTGCATCACTATAACCTTCCCCTCCACCGCTGAATACTCCAGACCTTCCTCTGTCAGGATCATAGGAGGCAGATCTGTGGGGAGAGACATCCCAGTGAGTGATTCAGGGTTTGGGATATGAATGAGATATGAAGGGATTTAAGTGTGGTCCTCCACTTGAACAGACTACTTCTTCCAGTATTTGGCTATAAAGAGTTAATATTAAAGTCAATTAAAATTTGAGAGCCAAAATGTTAAGGTGAAAATGTTGTCATCCTTCTTTGTTAATTACCATTTATTTTAAAAGAATGGCTGGACTGTCAATGAAAATAGAAAAAATGAAAACATAGAATAATGAGCGCTAAATTTTAAATAAATACGTCTTATCATTCCTAGCCAAAACATCCTGTGTCTGTCTCACTTCATGGAAGCTGTGATTTTGCACCCAGAAACAGACCAGTGACAAACTCCAGACATTTCTGAAAAGCCAAAAAGAGCAAATAATTTCTTATCGGCTCTTATAAAAGCAGCACATGTTAGTGTTATGGCATTGAATTCTGAATTGACTGGAGAAATGGGTTAGCATATAAAAGCCTGGGAGCATGCGGAGTGAATTACAGGGGATGTGGGTGGGTAATCCTTATGGAGGACCGTGGTGCTCAGACAGCCATTCCTTCACCATGGCCCAAGAGCTGCAGGGTAGAGACCGTGCCTGAGCTGTCTCTCAAACCAGACACAACACCACTCACAGACCATCTTCCACTGCCTAACGCCAATGTCTGGCAATTACAGAGAAACAGATGCTGCCCGTTCTATTGCCAAGCAACCAGTTGGATTCTTTACTGCACTTCCCTTGCCATACAATTTCATACTTAATAATGGGTAACTATAAATAGATGGGCGCATCTGGTTAAACAGAGTGATTAAGACTGAGATTTAGCAACTATTTATTTGTAACCAATAAAACATAAAGCCTCAGATGAAAGTAAAGGCTATTTTCAGAGGTGGAGATTAAAACCAGTGAAGCCCCATAAACTTACTCATGATCATGATATTGACATTGGCTAGCAGGGTTCCATGTCTGTTGGAGGCCTCACATTGGTAGACGGCACTGTCAGTCGAGTTGGCTTTGTGCAAGACCATTTTTCCATCAAACTCTTTTCTGTTAGATGCTGGGACCTCTGCAATAAACAAGGAAATCCATTAACTGTGCACCAATAGGAAGTCCTGGAGATGCATGTCTTGTTGAGGTACACTGAGAACATACCCTCAATAGGCTTTCCATTCACCATCCATTGGATGGTGGGCTGAGGAGTGCCCGTGGCGGAGCAATTGATGAGCACATCTGAGCCAATCATCCTAAGCTGGCTCTCAGGCTCAGACACCCACTGAGGAGGCTCTGGAAAGACCAACATCAAAGACAGACATAAAACCAGGCCACAGTTTACACATCTCAATAAATACCTCATTTTTTTGTTTTACATGGTAATCACAAAATACTTGATTGTGTTATCTTACCACCCAGAGACAGTTCTGAAATTGTGACTTTTTGATGCCCTCTTGAAAAGCAGTTTGTTCAATGTACCATAGATGGCACTATTTCTCATGAAAATGTGTTACTATTATGAGGTATCTTCCTACAGTAAAACCTAAATGCAGTTTAAGCTATACAGCATATTTTTCAGATACACACACATACCTTCCACTGATACGTCAAAGTAGTGGACGGCCATTCCATGGATGTTCGTAGCCTTACACATGTACTTCCCATTGTCATCTTCATCAACCTGGTCAATGCTCAGGAGTTTCCCATGGTTCTCTATTGTTACTCTGTCAGGCAGCATGTGGTCTATCTTCAACCACTCAATCATGGGAGTTGGACTGAATGAAAGAAGAGGGGCAGTGAAATGTTGTATGAGCAGGTTGTTGTAATTGCTTTACATTCAGTGGCATGTACAGTAGATATCATGTTGAAGCAGTCCTTGGTCAAATACAGAGGTAGGTTTACTTACAAGCCCTCTGCAATGCACTCCAGTAGTAGCTCATCACCTTTCACCAGCTGTGTCTCCGACTTGACACCAGAGGGCATCAGAAGACTTGGTTTTCTCTCCATGATTGAATTGGCTTTGAGAATGGAACAGAAACAATCAGTGTTTTATGCTTAGTTAGTGAAACTGGTAAATACTAAAGTGATTTTTCAAAGAAGGCAATGAATGGGTCGCTTGAACTGCTAACCTACAACGCAGTCTTTGGATCCTCAAATAAGATTTTGGTATGGAAAAATGGGTGTTGTAGACAGATATACAGTGAGGGAAAAAAGTATTTGAGCCGCTGCTGATTTTGTACGTTTGCCCACTGACAAAGAAATGATCAGTCTATAATTTTAATGGTAGGTTTATTTGAACAGTGAGAGACAGAATAACAACAAAAAATCCAGAAAAACGCCTATTTTAATGAGGGAAATAAGTATTTGACAGCTCTGCAAAACATGACTTAGTACTTGGTGGAAAAACCCTTGTTGGCAATCACAGAGGTCAGATGTTTCTTTTTAGTTGGCCACCAGGTTTGCACACATCTCAGGAGGGATTTTGTCCCACTCCTCTTTGCAGATCTTCTCCAAGTCATTAAGATTTCGAGGCAGACGTTTGGCAACTCGAACCTTCAGCTCCCTCCACAGATTTTCTATAGGATTAAGGTCTGGAGACTGGCTAGCTTCATCTTGAGCCACTCCTTTGTTGCCTTGGCTGTGTGTTTTGGGTCATTGTCATGCTGGAATACCCATTCACGACCCATGTTCAATGCCCTGGCTGAGGGAAGGAGGTTCTCACCCAAGATTTGACGATACATGGCCTCGTCCATCGTCCCTTTGATGCGGTGAAGTTGTCCTGTCCCCTTAGCAGAAAAACACCCCCAAAGCATAATGTTTCCACCTCCATGTTTGACGGTGGGGATGGTGTTCTTAGGGTCATGAGTTGATGCCAAAGAGCTCCATTTTGGTCTCATCTGACCACAACACTTTCACCCAGTTGTCCTCTGAATCATTCAGATGTTCATTGGCAAACTTCAGACGGGCATGTATATGTGCTTTCTTGAGCAGGGGGACCTTGTGGGCGCTGAAGGATTTCAGTCCTTCATGGCGTATTGTGTTACCAATTGTTTTCTTGGTGACTATGGTCCCAGCTGCCTTGAGATCATTGACAAGATCCTCCCGTGTAGTTCTGGGCTGATTCCTCACCGTTCTCATGATCATTGCAACTCCACGAGGTGAGATCTTGCATGGAGTCCCAGGCCGAGGGAGATTGACAGTTCTTTTGTGTTTCTTCCATTTGCGAATAATCGCACCAACTGTTGTCACCTTCTCACCAAGCTGCTTGGCGATGGTCTTGTAGCCCATTCCAGCCTTGTGTAGGTCTACAATCTTGTCCCGGACATCCTTGGAGAGCTCTTTGGTCTTGGCCATGGTGGAGAGTTTGGAATTTGATTGATTGATTGCTTCTGTGGACAGGTGTCTTTTATACAGGTAACAAACTGAGATTAGGAGCACTCCCTTTAAGAGTGTGCTCCTAATCTCAGCTCGTTATCTGTATAAAAGAGACCTGGGAGCCAGAAATCTTTCTGATTGAGAGGGAATGTAACTTACCATGACCTGGACCGCTACTTGAGTCATTGTTTGAATTTTCTGAAATGAAGGTGGGTAGTAACATATGAAAATGTACAAAGCATCCATAGAACAAAAGTGACACACAATGCTGTGGTTTAAATGAATTATAACATCAGTGGCATCAAGAGCATGGCAAATACAACTTTGGAGATGCTGTTGGATATTGGGAATGTTCTTAATCATATACATGATCATAATGACAAATTCATTGGATCAGAGCTTGAGACCATTATGGTGATCAAAACAAAGCCTTTTCCTAACCATAACAAGCTCCTTGCTGTAGCTGAGATCATAAATAAACTTAATCACAGTCTTTTAGATTGATACCTACTGCTCTTGACTATGACAGACATGGCATTCTTCTGTACGATGGTGCGTATCTTGGGAAAGGCAGCGAAGCAGCAGTAGTCTCTGTGGCTGTCCTTCTCCAGAGCATTAGAGAAGAACAGGTCGCCGTTCAGACCCATGGACACCCTGTCATCCTGCTCTATGTGCTGAAGGCCTGAGAAGGTGAAAACCACATTTGAGTACATTTTTTTATAGCTATTGTGCATCAATAAAACTGCAGGTGTCAACACAAAGGATTTGACATGACTCAGACAGGCCTCTCTCCAGGGCGTGTCAGGGTGTCAGGTCTGGGAAGCCATTAGTCACTTACCGATGGTCATCCAATAGATCTGTAAAGGAGGGATTCCTTTAGGAGGGTTACACTCCAGAATGACAGGCTGACCCTCCTCCACCTCAATGGGATCAATCTTCTCCTTAGGAAACTTCGGTACATCTAACCCCCAAAAATAAACAAAAGTTTACAATGATTTGTCAGTCATTTAGTGTAGTTGCCTTTCTCTCCAGCAGGTGGCAGTCCTATGATACTAGTGTTTTGTGTTGGTTGTGTGTGAAGGTGCTTGTGTTGAGCCAGTGAATTGGATTTTACAGCATCTTCTTTATATATTGGCTTGCAGGAAAAAAAATAGACGTCATTACTACTGTTGTGCTGCATGTCAGCCACCCTGAATGGTTGAAGCATGGAACAATTTAGTCACAGTTCCCCTCTGTCTGGATTTCTTTGAAGATGTATGTACTATGCTTTGGAACTAAATGAAAAATGTATCAAGTGAAATGATGGAGATGCTAGATCAGTCTCCCTTCTGCCACACAGTCCATATGGGTAGATGCAACTGGGTGTGGAATGTTTTGGAGGTTCAATGACTTTCTGCCATGGCCAATACAACAAACAGCTCACAATGGAGCGACACATTGGATTCCAGGACCTGAATCACTTTGAAATAATTGTAATGGAGCACCACAGAGCTTAGGGATGCTACTCACGGGGCACAACAAACTCAACCTCCTCTGTTATGGCTGTCCCTAGTTTATTCGAGGCATAACAGCGGTAAGTTCCCTGGTACTCTGTGAGGTTCCCAGTGTTGGGGATCACAAACGTCCCCGAGTTTTTCTCCTTGATCAGCCTTGGGTCCTTGTAAGGGTCAAACTCTTCCCCATTTTTCGTCCACCAGAATCTACAAAATCAACAGTTCAATCAGCCACTGATAACATTCAAAATAAACCTTGAAAATGTCAAATGTGTTTCAGCCAAATGTACACAGTGTGTTCAGTGTCCAATGTTGGCACTCACAGTATGTGCAAGACTTCACACCATGAAATCAAACAGCCAAAAACAAGTTGACATGCCAAATCGATGGCCGGTGGTAGGCTGTCTGTTGGGCTGCTAACGAGCTCTCCTGGGTAGTCCCTCTCCCATCTGCTGGGTATGGAATGGTAGAGTAGGATACTCATTACTCACTCTGGCTTGGGATTCCCTTTGGCTTCACACGTCATGGGGAAGCTCTCATCGAAGGGGAAGGCGATCAGAGAGCTGGGGGACGCCTCTGTGATGGTGGGCAGCTGCTCAACTGGACAACAGACAACAGGGACAACACCTTAATGAAGAAAACTCCATATACCTACTGCAGGTTTATTATAGCATCATCTCTCACTCTAGTATTAGGTGTTAGGGGATGATTAGTTTCCATTATGATGATATTTTATTTTCCAATAGTTCTATTTCACAGTGACATCCTGTTTGAACCTGTTCTGCTTTGTCCATGCTTTCTTGTTTAAGTGATATGTGTTAGAAATATACTACACAACTACAGATGTCAGCAACAGTAAAACTAGCATCATGAGGTCAGGCCAGTAGGACCAGTGGTGCAGGTTAAAACTACATGCCACTAAGTGGGTGAGAGTTCAAGACAATCCAATTCTAAGATGTTGATTGTGTGAATAAATGGAGATGCAGATCGTTCACGAGATGACCACATGGTACAGCTGCTATGTTGCTGACCACTGAGCCAAGAGATTAAGTGAGGACAGACAGGCGGTCACTAATGCTGAATGGGACAGGGCACGTCAGAGCAAACTTACTGTTTACATGACCTACAACTAGAATATCCATGGCAGCAGGAAGACAACAAACAAAATACAGACAGAAGTTTAAGGATAATCCAGTTTTGTGTTGGTTGTAGACATTTATAAATGAAACACTTCAGCCCACATTTAAGGAGATTGCAGGAAATGAATCACCTTGCATCAACATAAGTATGGGTTGCTTTTCTGAAATGTTATTTATATGCGGGCCCTTAAGAGATGATTTATGAATAATTTAGATGGAGGAAAACCTGATACTTGTTTCCAAGGAAACTGTAAGATACACAGCCCAAATACAAGAGAATGAAGAAACCTGATTTAACTTGTTATGGCTGGGGGCAGTATTGAGTAGCTTGGATGAATAAGGTGCCCAGAGTAAACTGCCTACTACTCAGGCCCAGTTGATAATATATGCATATTATTAGTATATTTGGGTAGAAAACACTCTGAAGTTTCTAAAACTGTTTGAATGATGTATGTGAGTATAACAGAACTCACATGGCAGGCAAACACCTGAGAAAAAAATCTAAACAGGAAGTGGGAAATCTGAGGTTTGTAGTTTTTCAACTCTTTGCCTATCGAATATACAGTGTCTATGGGGTCAAATTGCACTTCCTAAGGCTTCCACTAGATGTCAACAATCTTTAGAACCTTGTTTGATGCTTCTACTGTAAAGGAGGGGGGAATGAGAGCTGATAAAGTAATCCTTCTCCCCCTCCCCCCCCCCCCTTAAAAGACCTAGATGCACTATTGTAAAGTGGCTGTTCCACTGGATGTCATAAGGTGAAAGCACCAATTTGTAAGTCGCTCTGGATAAGAGCGTCTGCTAAATGACTTAAATGTAAATGTAATGTAAATGAATGAGTCAGTGTTCTGGCAGAGTGGCATGAGCTGACCACGCGTGTTCACGTGAGAGTTAGCTTGAGTTCCATTGCATTTCTGAAGACAAAGGAATTCTCTGTTTGGAACATTATTGAAGATTTATGATAAAAACATCCTAAAGATTGATTCTATACATCGTTTGAAATGTTTCTACGAACTGTAATATAACTTTTTTGACTTTTCTTCTGAACTAAGCGATCGTGCATTGAGCATTTGGATTACTGGGATAAACACGCTAACAAAAGGAGGTATTTGAACATAAATTATGGACTTTATCGAACAAATCAAACATTTATTGTGGAACTGGGATTCCTGGGAGTGCATTCTGATGAAGATCATCAAAGGTAAGTGAATATTTATAATGTTATTTCTGACTTCTGTTGACTCCACAACATGGAGGATATCTGTATGGCTTGATTTGTTGTCGCTGTACTCAGATTATTGCATGGTGTACTTTGTCGGTCAAGCTTTTTTGAAATCTGACACAGTGGTTGCATTAAGGAGAAGTGTGTCTATAATTCCATGCATAATAGTTGTATCTTTTATCAATGTTTATTATGTGTATTTATGTGGCTCTCTGCAAAATCACTGGATGTTTTGCAACTACTAAACATAACGCACCAATGTAAACTCATATTTTTGTATATAAATATGAACTTTATCGAACAAAACATACATGTATTGTGTAACATGAAGTCCTATGAGTGTCATCTGATGAAGATTATCAACGGTTAGTGATTAATTATATCTCTGTTTCTGCTTTTTGTGACTCCTCTCTTTGCCCGGAAAAATGGCTGTGTTTTTCTGTGACTAGGTGCAGACCTAACATAATAGTTTGGTGTGCTTTCGTCGTAAAGCCTTTTTGAAATCGGACACTGTGGTGGGATTAACAACAAGTTTATCTTTAAAATGGTGTAAACTATTTCTATGTTTGAGGAATTTTAATTATGAGATTTCTGTTGTTTTGAATTTGGCGCCCTGCACTTTCACTGGCTGTTGTCATATCAATCCCGTTAGCGGGATTCAAGCCATAAGACGTTTTAAACAAGAAATCAAAACCCAGCCAAGGATGTGTTCCATCCATGAATATATTAGAACTGATTTTGGTACGATACGGAATTACAGAATACTCAATATTTCAAAGAATACATGAGGATGACCATTACAATACATACAGCTTTGACCATTAAATATATTGGAAAACAAAATCAATATACTGTACTTTACAAAGCTGTATGGTATCCTGCCCAGGCACTTCAATGGAAAGTGAGCGCTTACCCTCCAGTGGTATGTCTATGGCAGTGGTGGGGTGAAAGGCACAGATACTGGCGACCACACCGACCAGGAGAGCCAATCCTGGGCTCCACCTCGACGACCTCATCCTCATCACGCCACAGCAGACAGCAATCTCAGAGTTAATCTTGGAGGAAGTGACACACGCTGCTCTCTTCCAGTTCTCAATTCATCTCTATGGCATGCAGAAGACGTCGGACCTGCGAGTGCAACACAGACAACAGAGTGAGAGTGGCGTCCCATGAATCCAGATCCACCCACGCTTCAGGCAGACAGACAGTCAGGCTATCCCACACAAGGCATAGAGAGAACCCCCGGTGACCGAGAGAGATGCTCAGCCAGGCACAACACAAGTTTCCAGCACAGCAGTCACTCACATCAGCAGGGACCACATTCTGGGCTTCATGCTTAAAGCGGCAATCAGCCGTTTCGGTAAAAAGCTGAGGGATGGGGCTGGGGAAATTTAACCACTCTTATTAAATTAGTAACCAGAGCTATAGTTGCAATAACTGACCATCCATGATATCAAAATTATAGTTTGAACGATGTTTTGAGGTTATCTAGTGCTTGTTTACATTTACTTTGTTTACAAACATTGGAGTAAAACAAGCTTATATATAGTGTTCTCATGGAATATGACCGTTGAATTTAGCTCATGAGGCATTTCTAAGTTATATTCTTCAAGAATCAATAGGCTCATACAATTAATTTAAAAGTGAAAGAATTGATGTAGCAACTGCTGATTACCCCTTTAAAATGCTACTGTGACAAAAATCTAATTATTGCATCTCTATATCACTCTGTTCCCTGGAGACACACATTGTTTTCTTGTTTATTGTCTGTTGGGGTGTGTTGGCTAGGCAGCCAGAGCGAGTAGTTTTTCATGCACCATAGAACAAGAGTTTAAATACATAAATACATGAGGCAATGGTTATATTAATACATGCTCCACATTTCAAAGTGAAAATTATGAATTCATTCCACAACGGAGTGAATGATTTACATCATTAAGATACAACCCTGCTGCAGCATTTGTCATCAGGCTGTTCCTGTTCCTGTTCTGTGTCTGTGGGCTCCTCTCTGAATATTCAAAGAGAACACAACACAGCCATGATGATCACACATGGTTCTCAGACTTAGCAATAATCTTCTTCCAAAGAATAGCAATAGTATATATCTATAACTTTTTTACACCTTTTTGTGGTATCCAATTTGTAGTTACAGTCTTGTCTCATCGCTGCAACTCTCGTATGGACTGGGGAGAGGTTAACGTCAAGAGCCATGTGTCCTCCAAAACACAACCAAGTCACCTGCCCACTTAACCCGGAAGTATCAATGTGTCAGAGGAAACACTGTACACCTGGCAACCTTGTCAGAGGGCACTGCACCCAGCCCAACAGAGGCATCACTAGTTCACAATGACATCCCTGCCAGCCAAACCCTCCCCTAACCCAATTGTACGCTGCCCCATGGGTCTCCGGGTAACAGCTGGATACAACAGAGCCTGGACTTGAACCCAGAGTCTTTAGTGACACAGCTAGCAACGCAGTGCCTTAGACCACTGCGCCACTCGGGAGGACACTAGCAATAGTATTTTTTATCTGTTTTATATCTGATAACCAGTGGGTCTCAGGGTCAGAGGGCACGGGTCATTCTCCTTTTAACAGGCCAGCGGCTTGAATCCTAATGAGCTGTGTACAGTATGACAAGAGCACAGAATTGTGGGGATAGAGCTCTGTGCAGGAATGTTCACCTCGACGGCATTGTTGCCCACCAGCCTCTGTTCTATAATAGAATCTCTAGGGTATCTGTTCATTAGCCTACCTCAAGTTGGCTGTTACCTACTGTAGGTCACTGGGTCATTCTAGTCAGGAATCTAGTTGGTTGAACGCAGGGTAGCAGATAGACCAGGCCACGTTGAATAATGTCACACTAGTAATACGAAAATTGGTGACAAAAAAATGTGCCTAATTATAATGCTCATGGGAGTCCTCACAAATGTCCACTGACAAAAATGGAAATAGCTGAACACTTCTCATCACAAGCATACAAATCCAGTAATTACAGTGTTTGTCTCTTCTCATGTAGATGGAGCATCCAATTAATGGCAAAAAATGGATTTGTCTGGGAATTTGTGTGTGTTAAGCTCTTTATTTCAGCAGGATGGAGCGAAACCGGAGAGATAGCCACGCTCCCACACGCCCGGTAGTTTTAACAAACAGCTAATGTTTTACTGGTGTGTTTTCAATCATACTGACCAAAAACACTACTCCTCTTTTTTGTATCTTCTCTCTCAGTTACCAAATTCAATAGGAAACACAGAGGTCAAATGGCAGTTCACGAGAAGTAATTGAATAATTGACCAAGGAGTGAAAGAGTCGATTTAATTCATTTCTTTAGGAGGCTCTGTTTTAAAATAGACACGAACCCTGAACTCTCTCCCCATGCTTCATGCTAATGGTATTAACTCTGTCTGGGGCCTTTGTGAGTCCATCCTGGCTAATCTGACCTAGTGGGTGACCTCCCTGATGTCACCGGCAGAGCCACAGACAACATAGTGTGCAATACACAACCCCTCTTAATCACAATACTACTGTAGGACATTGACTTTTCCTCCAACCTCAGACTCACATGGCTTTGTTATGATCCATGAGTCCGGACTGGAGAAATGCCCCCGGCGTAATAATGTTGCTACCATTTCACTCTTTTCCCACACATTGTGATTTATGTTGCAAATTACAGATTAAAATCAAAAGATAGGACGCCGCGCTCTGCTAATTAGCAGTGCTTTGTTGGGAGGATTGGTGAGTTTAAGAGGGAGGTTTTTACAATCCCTCCAAGACAATGCGTTTCTCTTTGGGCCTTTATCAACCAACCTAACACCACTTAGATGGATTATGTTCTGTTCAAACTGTGCTTGATCACCTGCCATCTGATTTAATTAATTTCCCCACTCGTTGAGCATTTAGCCAGATCCAACTTGGCCATCTGGTTGAGGGAGGTTAATAAATCATATAGGGGCTAAACTGGTGGGAGACTGGGATGTCTATCTCTAACCCGGCATACAGTATAGGCTACAGGGGCTATATGAATCAGTTGAGTGGGGCCGGGGCGAGCCTGCTCTAGACCACAGGCTGTTCTTAATCCTCTCCTTCAGCAGCAATAGCATGAGCCTGAGGCTGATGAAGCTGGCTAAGTTAAAAGCTGCTCACCATGAGAAGGCCAATATGAACTCTGACCTCCCTTAGCCGAGGCTCAGAGGGAACAGAAGCTGTCCTGGGGTTGAAGCAGAGGAACAGGGGACACGGGCCGAATCTGGGCCATGTGAAGTCTGGAGCCATGCTTTAAACTCAGCTAAGATTGACATACTGTAGTGTGCTGCTCTGCTCTCGCTCTCTCTCATTTACAGTGGGCTACCTGCCAAGATGTGCAAAAAAAAATTTCTCATTCAGAATGAGCCCCATGCACAAGACTGATAACAGAGGAAATGTAAGAGACAGGCAGAGAGGGAAGTCACGTCTGCTCCATGCTCACTCTACCTGCTGGTTCATTTGATTGAGAAGCCCCATTCTCATCATTCAGGCTCCAGGCTGAATCAGACACCCACGTCTCTCTTCATAAGGAGATGTTACCGGCACAGTGTTCTGGTTGGCATGCTTTCTATTCCTTCAGTCTCCTAGCTCAGCCATCTGGTCTGGCATGGAATCCTAACATTGACCTATACACCAAAGTCAAGGGTCTGTTGATTAACTGTAGGATTCACTATTTCCTCACCTACAACATAATAAAACACTTTCCACAACACTTCAACACTTTCTGATTGACAGGAGGCATTCTCAAGACACAGACAAGCAGTCAAATTTGCTAAATGAAAATGGTGAAGCGCTGCTGAAGGACTCAGAAGTGTCCTTAACGGTTGCCATTGAAAGATGCTATGCTGTTCAACCTTTTGCCGTTATGTTGTCTGCAGTCTGTCTCTTTTATATGCATTCTGCTCTGCAGTATGACAGACAGACAGGCAGAAGTGTCTGTGTCTCCACAGGCCTTCTATAGTTTGATGTGCTGCAAGCCTGTAATGGGATTAAGCAGATCCTCTTCGTGTCAAGCTGGATTCAAATATTCTCCTCACTAAAGAGCTGCGACACTGGGAAGACGCGCCACGCTCCCAACACACTCCTGGTAATGCTTCAGCACTGAATCCCAGTTAATCACTGAAGTACAATTAAAGTATTGGGAGAATTTGTTATAATTAAACAGCAATTAGCCTGTTGCCGGTAATTAGGCATTTTTTGTTTGGTTTCATTTCTGTTTTTGCCAAGTCAATTGCTCATTTATACAACTGATTTGAGACTGATTCTAGACATCAACAACAAACATACTGTAAGGGTGTAACTCTGTACTGACTAATAGAGTAAGTAATGCCCTGCAAAGACACACCCACATCTTGTTTGAATTCTTTTAAAACTATTTTTAATAATGAACTACTAAAGGGGAAGTAGATCCCTGGAATTTCGTTAAAAGTAGTTTTATTTGGATGCATTCCGTTAACTTAATATAATATAATAATAGTTCCTGTTTATTTGCAATGGGTTACATTCTGACCTCTGGCAAGACGAGATTCTTCTACATGCTTATGAGTGGGAGGAGTTCATTCATTATTAAAAGTTCAGCAGAAGCAGCAGGAGCAAAACACAAACAAGGCCCTTAATGAGATTAGGAAGTCAGCACAATATTAAATAATAACCTTGTCTAATTGAGATGTGGCTCAATTTCATTCTGCTTTCGCATGCATGCAAGAGAGTGAACAGTTCAATTACCACACCATTAAAACTGTCTGTCTGCGCATAGAGCAGGTGGATGAGGCTGGGGCTGGGTCGGTGGGAGAGCGGAGGGGGGTAAGAGAAAAATGACAAGAGGGACTGGGGACGTAAAGGAATGAGGGAATCAGGCTATAGGGATCTAGATGGATGTGGATTTGAAGTAAATTCTGAGATGAACTGCAGGGTCGCTGACCTCTGTCTCAAAATGGAGATATGGCAAATGAATTTACTGGCCCTCTTGAACTTTTGTGACCAGGGACAGAGGGGGACACATTCCCTGGTGACCCCATATGACGAAAAGGGCACAGTCATTGCTTTTAAAAACCAGTATTAACCATTCTGGAATAAAATATTGTTCTACCGCATCTAATCTGTGTCTATAGTATTTCCTTTGTCAAAATATGGGCTATTTGATGATGTTAAATATTTAGAAAAGGATATCCAAATCACCAGCTTTATGTGATATAATTTCAAGGTTCCAGTTTATCATATATATACTGTATATACAGAGCATTCAAAAAGTGTTCTGACCCCTTCACTTTTTCACATCTTTTACATTACAGCCTTATTCTAAAATGTATTAAGTGTTTTTTTCCCTCATCAATCTACACACAATACCCCATAATGACAAAGCAAAAACAAGTTTTAATACACTTTTGCAAAATTATTCAAACTTAAAAATGGAAATATCACATTTACATAAGTATTCAGACCCTTTACGCAGTACTTTGTTGAAGCAGTACTTTGTTCTTTGTTGAAGAGCGTGACTGCACAGCTATTTTCAGGTCTCTCTAGAGATGTTAGATTGGGTTCAAGTCCGGGCTCTGGCCAGGACATTGAGAGACTTATCCCGAAGCCACTCCTGCACTGTCTTGGCTGTGTGCTTAGGATCGTTGTCCTGTAGGAAGGTGAACCTTCGCCCCAGTCTGAGGTCCTGAGCACTCTGTAACAGCTTTTCATCAAGGACCTCTCTGTACTTGCTCCATCTTTACCTCGATACAGACTAATCTCCCAGTCCCTCCCGCTGAAAAACATTTCCACAGCATGATGCTGCCACCACCATGCTTCACCGTAGGGATGCTATTGGTCAGGTGATGAGCGGTACCTGGTTTCCTCCAGAAGTGACGCTTGGCATTCAGGCCAAAGAGTTAAATCTTGGTTTCATCAGACCAGGGCATCATTTTTCTCATGGTATGAGAGTCCTTTAGGTGCCTTTCGTCAAACTCCAAGCGGGTTGTCATGTGTCCTTTTACTCAGGAGTGGCCTCCATCTGGCCACTCTACCATAAAAGCCTGATTGGTGCAGAGATGGTTATAATTCTGGAAGGTTTCTCCCATCTCCACAGAGGAACTCTGCAGCTCTGCAGACATTTTTTGGTACCATTTCCCAAATCTGTGCCTCGACACAATCCTGTCTCAGAGCTCAACGGACAATTCCATCAACCTCATGACTTGGTTTATTGCTCTGACATGTACTGTCAACTGTGGGACCTTATATAGACAGGTGTCCATAATTTTTCCAAATTATGTCCAATCAATTGAATTTACCACAGGTGGACTCCAATCAAGTTGTAGAAACATCTCAATAATGATCATTGGAAACAGAATGCAACTGAACTCAATTTTGAGTCTCACAGCAAAGGGTCTGAATACTTGCATTTGCAAAAATGTCTACAAACCTGTTTTTCGCTTTGTCATTATGGGGTATTGTGTGTAGATTGATGAGGGAAAAAATACATGTTATCCAATTTAGAATAAAGCTATAACATAACAAAAATGTGAAAAGTGAAAGGGTTTGAATACTTTCTGAATGCACTGTATATACAGTGAACAAAAATATAAACACAACATGTAAAGAATTGGTTCCATGTGTCATGATCTGAAAAATAATAGATTCCAGAAATGTTCCCTTACGCACAACAATATTATTTCTCTCAAATGTGTGCATACATTTCTTTACATCCCTTTTAGTGAGTATTTGTCCTTTGCCAAGATAGTCCATCCAACTGACAGGTGTGGCATATCACGAAGATGATCATTACACAGCATGATCATTACACAGGTGCACCTTGTGCTGGAGACAATAAAAGGCCACTTTAAAATGTGCCATTTTGTCACACAGCACAATGCCGCAGATGTCTCAAGTATTGAGAGAGCGTGGAATTGGCACGCTGACTGCAGGAATTTCCTCCATAGCTGTTGCCAAAGAATTTCATGTTAATTTCTCTACCATACTGTAAGCAATCTCCAACGTAATTTTAGAGAATTTGGCAGTATGTCCAACCGGTCTCACAACCGCAGACCACATGTAACCACTCCAGCCCAGGACCTCCTTATCCGGCTTTGTGTGTATTGTTGATTTGTGTGTATTGTTGTGTGTTGTTAGATATTACTGCACTTTTGGAGCTAGGAACACAAGCATTTGTAACGGTTTTCTTCCGTTGAAGGAGAGGAGGACCGAAATGCAGCGTGGTTAGTGTTCAACATGTTTAATAAGGACAATAAACGTGAACACTACAAAAATACAAAACAACAAATGTGAAAAAAACGAAACAGTCCTATCTGGTACATAGACACAAAGACAGAAGACAACCACCCACAAAACCCAACACAAAACAGGCTACCTAAATATGGTTCCCAATCAGAGACAATGACAAACACCTGCCTCTGATTGAGAACCATATCAGGCCAAACAACAAACCCAACATAGAAACACAAAACATAGAATACCCACTCACGTCCTGACCAACAGTAAAACAAAGAAAACACAAAATAACTATGGTCAGAACGTGACAGTACCCCCCCTCCCCCAAGGTGTGGACTCTGGCCACAAAACCTGAACCTATAGGGGAGGGTCTGGGTGGGCATCTGTCCGCGGTGGTGGCTCTGGCGCAGACGTGGACCCCACTCCACCATAGTCTTTGTCCGCTTTAGTGTCCTCCTAGGAACAGCGACCCTCGCCACCGACCTTGGACTTGCAACCCTATTAAAGGGCCCCACTGGACTAAACAAACTCCTCCGGACTGAGGGGCAGCTCCGGACTGAGGGGTAGCTCAGGACTGAGGGGCAGCTCCGGACTGAGGGGTAGCTCAGGACTGAGGGGTAGCTCAGGACTGAGAGGTAACTCAGGACTGAGAGGTAGTTCAGGACTAAGGGGTAGCTCAGGACTGAGGGGTAGCTCAGGACTGAGGGGTAGCTCAGGACTGAGGGGTAGCTCCGGACTGAGGGGTAGCTCAGGACTGAGGGGCAGCTCAGGACTGAGGGGTAGCTCAGGACTGAGAGGTAGCTCAGGACTGAGGGGTAGCTCAGGACTGAGAGGTAACTCAGGACTGAGAGGTAGCTCAGGACTAAGGGGTAGCTCAGGACTGAGGGGTAGCTCAGGACTGAGGGGTAGCTCAGGACTGAGGGGTAGCTCAGGACTGAGAGGTAGCTCAGGACTGAGAGATAGCTCAGGACTGAGAGATAGCTCAGGCTGGTTGGCGGCTCTGGCAGCTTCTGGCTGACTGACGGCTCTGGCAGCTCCTGGCTGACTGACGGCTCTGGCAGATCCTGGCTGACTGTCGGCTCTGGCAGATCCTGGCTGGCTGTCGGCTCTGGCAGATCCTGGCTGACTGGCGGCTCTGGAGGATCCTGGCTGGCTGGCGGCTCTGGAGGATCCTGACTGACTGGCAGCTCTGGCTGATCCTGGCTGACTGGCGGCTCTTGGCTGACTGGCGGCTCCTTGCAGACTGGCGGCTCTGGCGGCTCTGGACAGGCGGGAGACTCTAGCGGCTCTGGACAGGCGGGAGACTCTAGCAGCTCTGGACAGGCGGGAGACTCTAGCAGCTCTGGACAGGCGGGAGACTCTAGCAGCTCTGGACAGGCGGGAGACTCTAGCAGCTCTGGACAGGCGGGAGACTCTAGCAGCTCTGGACAGGCGGGAGACTCTAGCAGCTCTGGACAGGCGGGAGACTCTAACAGCTCTGGACAGATGAGAGACTCTAGCAGCTCTGGACAGGCGAGGCGCACTGTAGGCCTGGTGCGTGGTGCCAGCACTGGTGGTACTGGGCCGAGGACACGCACCTCAGGGCGAGTGCGGGGAGGAAGAACAGGGAGTACTGGGCTCTGGAGGCGCACAGTAGGCTTGATGCGTGGTGCCAGACTGGGAACACGCACCTTTGGGAGAGTATGGGGAGCCGGTAACAGAACACTACGGGTTGTGAAGGTACTCTGGAGACCTAGTGTGTATAGCCGGCATCAATTGTTCCGGAGCTTTAACACCTGTTTCAGGATGAGTACTAGGAACTGACACACGTGGCATCAGACAGCTAACACGCTCCTCAGGGTGAATGCCGTGCATACTACGCCAAACCAACAGCTCTCTCTCTCTTCACTCTCCTCCAATTTTATCAACAACTCCTCGAATGTCTCATAATCTCCCCTCCATTCACTCTCCTCCAATAACTCCTCCACATTCTCAGACGCACACCTCAACTTCGCCGACTGCTCTGATTCCATCCTTGGCTCCTCACGGTAAACAGGGGGAGTTGGTTCAGGTCTGACTCCTGACTCTGCCACACTCTCCCTGTGCCACCCCCCCAATACATTTTTGGGGTTGCCTCTCGGGCTTCCAGCCGCTCTGCCGTGCCAGCTCCTCATAATGCCGCTTCTCTGCATTCGCCGCCTCCAGCTCTGCTTTGGGGCGGCAATATTCCCCCGGCTCTGCCCAGGGACCTTTTCCCTCTAGGATTTCCTCCCACGTCCAGGAGTCTTGTGTCCTCGGCCGCTGTTGCTGCTTCCCGTTACCACGCCGCTTGGTCCTTGGTTGGTGGGTGATTCTGTCACGACAGATTTCCTCCTCTTCCTCTGAAGAAGAGGTGTAGCAAGGATTGGACCAATATGCAGCGTGGTAGGTGTCCATGTTATTTAATAAGAAAACTCAACATGAACACAAATACTAAATAACAAAGTGAACTGGCAACGAAACAGTCCCGTGTGGCACAAACACAGACACAGGAAACAATCACCCACAAAACCCAACACAAAACAGCCTACCTAAATATGGTTCCCAATCAGAGACAATGACTAACACCTACCTCTGATTGAGAACCATATCAGGCCAAACATAGAAATAGACAAACTAGACATACAACATAGAATGCCCACTCAGATCACGTCCTGACCAACACTAAAACAAAGAAAACACAAAAGAACTATGGTCAGAACGTGACAGCATTTCGCTACTGTTACGTTCAGTGTTGGAATGAGACCAAGGTGCAGCGTGGTAAGCGTACATCTTTCTTTATTTTGATGAACACCAAAAGAAAACAAAAAAACAAAAAACAAACGTAACGTTCTGCAGGCTACACAGTAACTGTACAATAACAAGATCCCACAACTGAAGGTGGGAAACAGGGCTGCCTAAGTATGATCCCCATTCAGAGACAACGATAAACAGCTGCCTCTGATTGGAACCATACTAGGCCAACAAAGAAATAGAAACATAGATTTGCCCACCCAAGTCTCACCCTGACCTAACCAAATAGAGAATAAAAAAGGCTCTAAGGTCAGGGCGTGACAGCTACACCAGCAATAACGTCTGCTAAACATGTGTATGCGACCAATAACATTTTATTCAATATTTGATTTGATTTCTTTCTGCATCTTCCTTCCTGTCTATTTAATCTTTGCTGAGTGATTAGTGTTTTTCATGAGTAAAGGTGAGGTGAAGGTTATCCTCTTCCTCTGATGAGCTGTTCATTTGTGCAGCTCTGCTCTGCTCTGCTAGCTGCTGAATGCTTTATTTGTCTCAGTGAAATATGGAGGCCTGCTGAGCATATTAAGAAACAGCAGGGACATAAACTGTTTCAGTGCTAATACTGCTGCAATCTCTCCCAACCACCTCACCATTAGTCTTCGTTTCAAGATAAGGTGAGATTCAGTGTTTTTTGTTTAAAGACAAACATCACTGTAATAGGAAGCGAATGTGGCTGGGAAATGTGCAGCAGGACATATCACACAACAGCTTACTATAGCTGGTATTTAACTGAAAAGTGTAAATCTTGAGAGCTCAAGGGTTGGGAGAAATTCCTGACAGAATATCTCAACTTGTCACGTTTCAAGTACTAGTGCCGCAAAAGGTATATCACTCCTGTCCGTCTGTCTGTCTGCAGAATGGTGAGCCAAGAGCTTTCATTTTCTCTCTTTCAGCTCGTCTCTTTGAAGTCCTGAGTCACAGAGGAGCTCCCCAAGCCCAGGACAATCATCATATTAGTCTATGATCCTCACTGAGTAGCCAGGAGAGGTTTGTTATGGATTCACAGCCTGGACTGTGGGGACAGGGATATTATTTTGTGTGAACAAACACAGTGAGGTCCTCCCCACCTCCATTCACTCCATTTGACAGATGTTGTCAATTTCCCAGGTTGAAACTGTTGATGAAATTGTGCCACAGCCAGACATGATGGATGGGACTTATATCCCAAATCCCCTCCTCCATCAAACCCCAAAGCAATTTACTCCCATCCAACACAAGTATATTCTGATGCCCCAACTCAGATACAGTACAGTCATATATTGAATTGCGACAGAGAAATATAAAAAAACACCAGGCAGGTTGTTACCCTTTTTCCTCTCCCCTTAGGTCCCTTTTCTACACATTGAAATTCCTTGCTCCGATCTGTGATTTACAGGGAATATGCTGTCTGCAATCCATTTTGTACTTCCTGTGCTCTACAGCAGGGCATCTGGACAGCGTTCGCAGGGTGAGCTGTTTGACACAGCTGTCGGAAATATGGTCCAGTACTGTGGGACTGTGTGTGTGTGTGTGTGTGTGTGTGTGTGTGTGTGTGTGTGTGTGTGTGTGTGTGTGTGTGTGTGTGTGTGTGTGTGTGTGTGTGTGTGTGTGTGTGTGTGTGTGTGTGTGTGCGTGTACGTGCGTGTGCGTGTGTGTGTGTGTGTTTGTTTGTGGTGTATGGTGTTACGGAGGAATGGGATGGGGTGAGCTCAGTATCAGAGATGAAAATACTTATAGAATGCTACAGTTTCCTTCACTATTTGGAGAGATATTAGGGGCAGTATATCCTATTTTAAGTCCTTTCAAACATTGTATAATGTATAATGTTTGAACATTATGTTATAATGTTACCTCTAAGTGTGTAAACGTCACCCAGCCTTATGCACTGACGTATACAGTTCATGTAGTTAGGGGGGAAGTGAGTATGACAAACAGCGAGTAGCAGCAGTGTAAAATCACACAGCCTGGTATATAGGTTCTGGATGGCAGGATGCTTTGGGCTGTACGCACACCCTCTGTAGCGCCTTACGGTCAGAAACCGAGCTGTTACTATACCAGGCGGTAATACAACCGGTCAGGATGCTCTCGACGGTACAGCTGTAGAACTTTGAGGATCTGGGGACCCATGCCAAACTGTTTCAGTCTCCTGAGGGGGAAAAGGTGTTGTCGTGCCCTCTTCACAAATGGCTTGGTGTGTTTGGACCGTTATAGTTTGTTGGTGATCTGGACACCAAGGAACTCGTAACTCTCAACCCGCTCCACTTCAGCCCCGTCGATGTAAATGGAGGCCTGTTCAGCCCTCCTTTTCCTGTAGTCCATCGCATAGAATCGGTTTGTGGCGCTATATAGACGGCTATGAATAATATAGATGAGAACTCTCTTGGTAGATAGTGTGGTCTACAGCTTATCATGAGGTCCTCTGCCTCAGGCGAGCAATACCTCGAGGCTTCTTTAACATTAGCCATCGCGCACCAGCAGTTATTGACAAATAGACACACATCCCCGCCCCTCGTCTTACCAGATGTAGCTACTCTGAGTAATCACTGTTCTGATGTCCAGAAGCTCTTTTCGGTCAAAACCTGGTTCAGTCTTCTTTTCACCAGACACTGGGAGATGAATTCACCATACTTATTGTATGGCAACAAGATATACAGTGCATTCAGAAAGTAGTCACACCCTTTTACTTTTTGTCTTGAATACAAAGTGGTATATTTAGGGCAAATTCAATACAACACACTCTCCATGTGTTCAAGCATAGTGTTGGCTGCATCATGTCATGGGTATGCTTGTTATCATTAAGAACTGGATAAAAAATCCTAGAGGAAAACCTGGTTCAGTCTACTTTCCACCAGACACTGGGAGATTAATTCACCTTTCAGCAGAACAATAACCTAAAACACAATGTCAAATCTACACAGGAGTTGCTTACCAAAAAAGACAGTGAATGTTCCTGAGTGGCCGGGTAACAGTTTTTACTGTTTTTACTGTTTTTTTTATCTGCCTGGAAATTTATGGCAAGACCTTAAAATGGTTGTCTACAAATGATCAACAACCAATTTGACAGAGGTTTTAGAATTTACAAATGTTTCACAATCCATGTGTGAAAAGGTCTTAGAAACTTACCAAGAAAGACTCACAGCTTTAACCGCTGCCAAAGGTGCTTCTACAAAGTATCAAAGACTCAGGGGTGTGAATACTTATGTAAATTGGATATTTCTGTTTTTAATTTTCATAAAATTTGCTAAAATGTCTAAAAACATGTTTGACTTCAACATTATGGTGTATTATGTGTATTTATTTAATCCATGTTGAAGTTAGGCGGTAACACAACAAGATGTGGAATAAGTGAAGGAGTAGGAATACTTTCTGAAGGCACTGTAACCACATGAACACAGGCAATGTTCCTACTCTCCTCTCTGTGAGGGGGTGACCCTATTTAATACGCCTCACCACACATGCAAAGGCCAAAACATCCAACAGCCAGCTTCTGTGCCGCACACACAGAAACATCCCAAGACAAGACAGAACCTGCAAGACTTAACTTCATTCTCCACGCTGGTCCCTCGCGAGATACATTATGAACAACCATTCCCTCTACAGGCAATCAATCCAATCCAATCCAATCCAAAGGGAAAATCAGAGCATAGAACAGTGAAGAGGTCTATCAAAATCCCAGGGACTGCTCTGGATGTGTCCACACACACTGGATCATGTCACACAAGCTGGGGACGGAGTGAGAGAGGTGCTGTTGGAGACAAATATGTTGCCAAAGCCTCTAGCTTGGCAAAGAAGCTCATTAAGCCACTGACAATCATTCTCACAAAGCTCAATCTAAAGGCTTTTCACTGGCTGTGTACAAAAGAGAGAGGAGGAAAAGTGGAGGAATGCAAGTTCCATCTCACCCCCTCCCTGTCCTGCCCAGCAATATGTTTGCTGCACCTGAAGCTTTGTTTAAAGTGCTGTTTAATAGTGTTAAGCACACACGTGTTACAGAATACACACAAGAGCACATATGGGAGCAGGATGGTAGAAATCAGCCTTTGAGTGTTGTCTGTTGAGTGAATGCTCCTACATTGTTATTTACAGTTCTCAGGGAGCAATCCTCTTTGCAGACAGGGACAATATCCTTATTTCCAATCATGTTTGTGGAGATTGTCTCTCAGCATTACAGAAGACGAGGCTACAGTATCCCTACAGGACATCTGTGACCAGGTCTGCTCTTGACCTCACCCACCCGGCCAAAGGAAGCATAATAATTTGGCTGGAGATGATATGTTGTTTGTTTGACCAGAAGAACCATTGAGCATGTAATGAAAACTGGGATTTTCTGAGCGACTGGTTTAGAGATGTTCATTGACACAGATTGGTGAGCACAGACAAGATTCCAAGAGTCCACAGATGGGGAGAGTAGAGCATGTGTGACCTGTGGGGAGGAAGCAGAGAGCAGAGCAGAGAGAGTGTGCTGAGACTGTCGATAAAATACCTCCACAGCCCGACAAAAGCACTGTCTCGCTCTCACGACACCGGGGGGAAGGGAAGGGAGCTGCACAGGCTGGATGATGTATAGTGTGGACCCAGGTCTGAGACTTGGGATTTAACAAGTAGAAAGGGAGGAAATGGAAAGGGGGGGCGGAGGGTCATGCTTGAATTATGCTGATGCAGGTCGTAAATCCGCAGCAAAAAACCTACCAAAGGCATGACTGTTTGTGCAGGCCCACTGCAAGGCTCTTATCACTTGTGCTTCACATGTGCTGACAGTTGTAAAATGGTGGAAATGAGATTGTATACCTTTAATGTTTCAAATAGACACGTTAGATAATTGGACGCTTTGCTAGTGGATAGATGCACATTAAGTACATTAAGGCATTATATGCTGTATATGGAGACTATATTATTTTCATTAGAAATTGTATTATGATTGATTCATATAAGTGCATTCCATTCTGAGGTAGTATAAAGTTCATCCTCTGTGACTTCAACTAGTTATATTAAAGGGTTAGTTCACCATAATTACATATAATTTTACAGAAACAAAAATATCCCACCTTTGCTGTTTCCATCAGGCCTGTCGTGACATTTTTTTATCAAACATGTACTTTGCTCACATAAAAAGGTTGTACGAAAACCTGGTTTGAGACAGAATTTTCCACCACCATCAACAAAAGTCCAAATGATGGAATTTCTCATGGAAGAATGGTGTCGCATCCCTCCAATAGAGTTCCAGACACTTATAGAATCTATGCCAAGGTGCATTGAAGTTGTTCTAGCTTGTTTGGGGCCAACGCCCTAAGACACTTCATGTTGGCATTTTCTTTATTTTGGCAGTTACCTGTATCAATGCATAATTTTCTGTGTTATTTTATGATTTCCATGAGTGTGACCTTAAAAAGTCCTAATTTAGAGCTGAAGCAATGGCTGGGATGTGTTCTGGACAGTCAAAGGAGGACATTGGCCTTTTCATAATGTGAGGAGCAGATTGCCAGCGCCAGACACTGAGAACACTCACATGCCTCTCCTCTGCAGAGACAGATCCAGAGCCAGAGCCAGCGGTAAGCCAGGTCCTCCAAGACCCTCAGACCTCTCTTTGAGCAGCAGCAGGATGAAGCCATGATTATAGCCACACAAACAGAGGGAAGCCTTATGAACTTTAAACAAATGCTTAATGCTTGGAGCTGGACAGCTCTGGAGGCGAGGACGACGGGAGGGAAGGTACCGGGGTAAGCTGCCAGTTCCCAAAAGCTTAGTGTTCACACACTCAGGCCAGACAAACCTGACATTGTCCTGAGCACTGCCCCGGGGACTGCCTCTTCCCCTCTTCCCCCTCTGTTATCGACCGCTCAAACCCATTCACACCTCTGCCCCCACAGATTACATGAATGGGACATGATTTATAGTGGCACAAAAGCAAACATTTATTCCACTTAAAGCCATTAGTTAAAATGCCATGGAGACGTCTGTGGGAGACACAGTATATGGAGATTGACCGGAGCTTGGATGCTGTAATAAGCTTTTTTTGTGTCATCTAACATATTTAAAGACAAGCTCCGGAACTTTGGTGACTAGTAAATATTTGTTAAACCTCCCGCTTTGGGCTGGATGTGTCAATGTGTAGTTCATACATGCATAATCTATGAGCAGAATTACTGTCTTACCTCAATTAGCCACGAAATCCATAGTTTGAAAGCGACTGTTTTCTGGAAGCTGTGCGGAGTTATTTTCCAAAAATATTCCCCCACATGGGCCAACACCCTAGCAATTCTAGTTTCAACCAATGAGTTTCAGCCCCTCGGCATTTGAGTGACAGTTAGCAAGATGCACACACAGCAGAGAGAGAGAGCAATAATGTGGTGCATACTGTAAATCTGCACATACAGTACAAGTCAAAAGTTTGGACACACCTACTAATTCCAGGGGTTTTCTTTATTTGTACCATTTTCTATACTGCAGAATAATAGTGAATACATTGAAACTATGAAATAACACATGGAATCACGTAGTAACCAAAAAAGTGTTAAACAAATCAAAATATATTTTCTTTTGGAGATTCTTCAAAGTAGCAAACCTTTGCCTTGATGACAGCTTTGCACATTCTTGGCCTTCTCTCAACCAGCTTCATGATATAGTCACCTGGAATGTATTTCAGTTAACAGGTTGTTAAAAGTTCATTTGTGAAATTTCTTTCCTTCTTAATGTTTGAGCCAATCAGTTGTGTTGTGACAAAGTAGGGGTGGTATACAGAAGATAGCCCTATTTGGTAAAAGACCAAGACCAAATTATGGAAAGAACAGCTCAAATAAGCAAAGAGAAACGACAGTCCAGCATTACTTTAAGACATGAAGGTCAGTCAATGCGGAAAATATCTTAAAGTGCAGTCGCAAAAACCATGAAGAGCTATGATGAAACTGGCTCTCATGAGGACTGCCACAGGAAAGGAAGTCCCAGAGTTATCTCTGCTGCAGAGGATAAGTTTATTCGAGTTAACAGCCTCAGAAATCACAGCCCAAATAAATGCTTCAGAGTTCAAGTAACAGACACACCTCAACATCAACTGTTGGAGACTGTGTAAATCAGGCCTTCATGGTCAAATCGCTGCAAAGAAACCACTACCAAAGGACACCAATAAGAAGAATAGGCCTGCTTGGGCCAAGAAACACGAGCAATGGACATTAGACCGGTGGAAATCTGTCCTTTGGTCTGATGAGTCCAAATGTTAGACTTTTTTGTTTTTGTTGAGACAGGGTGATAGTATGCTGCATCAGATGACTTGGCATCCACAATCACCAGATGGAGCGCAGAGTACAGGAAAAGCAGCCAACAAGTGCTCATTATATGTGAGAACTGCTTCAAGACTGTTGGAAAAGCATTCCAGGTGAAGCTGGTTGAGAGAATGCCAAGTGTGTGCAAAGCTGTTATCAATGCTAAGGGTGGCTACTTTGAAGAATCTCAAGTATAAAATATATTTTGATCTGTTTAACACTTTCTGGTTACTACATGATTCCATATGTGTTATTTCATAGTTTTGATGTCTTCACTATTATTCTACAATGTAGAAAAATAATAAAAAATAAATAAAACCCTTGAATGAGTAGGTGTGTCCAAACTTTTGACTGGTACTGTATGTGACATAGTAGGCAATTTCCAGGGACCCCTTTTGGCTCGTGAGCCCTACTTCAGAACTACTGGCTAAAAAGTATACAAAAGTACAAGAGAATCTCTTTAATAGTGTGCCATTGCTGGGATATTTGCTTGTGGGTCTAAATGTGATACAGTTCATTTATAATACACATGCACGTGACCAAGAAATTGGAACATAGAAAATAAAATGCAGATATTCTCCACTGATCTTTCTATAAGAGAAAATGTTTTTAATTATGTTTAATTTGCGACATATTTATTTTCTCCTCCAGGCAGCAATCAACAAATACTCTCTGGCCAGAGTGAGAAAAAGGCCTATCTATCCTATCAAGTCAATGTAATGGAATTAGAAACATGGTCCATACCAGAGTTCCCTCAGGCAACTTGGAATATAGCAAAACAGAAGGACATGGGAAAGAGCATAGCCTGCATCAACAACTTTAACCCCACACCCCATAGTAGACATGTTGTTCTCATATTGCCCTGTACCCTGATAGCAGGGAAAAGACTGAGGGAGGGTAGACTGAGAGAGGGGAGAGGAGACTGAGGGAGAGGATACAGAGGGAGGGATGGGAGAGGAGAAAGAGGGAGGGGAGAGGCGACTATGGGAGGGACAGAGGAGCCAGAGGGAGGGGGAGAGGAGACTGAGGGAGTGGATAGGAGAGGAGAATGAGGGAGTGGATAGGAGAGGAGAATGAGGGAGGGTAGAGGAGAATGACGGAGTGGATAGGAGAGGAGAATGAGTGAGGGTAGAGGAGAATGAGGGAGAGGATACAGAGGGAGGCAGAGGGACGAGACAGAGGGACGTGAGAGGAGACATAAAGAGGGGAGAGGAGGCAGAGGGAGGGGAGAGAAGACTGGGGGAGGGAAAAGGAGACTGAGGGAGGGAAAAGAGGATTATGGGAGGGAGGGGAGAGGAGAGGAGTCTGAGGGAGGGAGGGAGGGAGGGAGACACAGGGGTCGCCAAACACATCACCGGGAGCACACTGTCTGCCCTCCAGGACACCTACAGCCCCTGATGTCACAGAAAGGCCGAAATGATTATCAAGGACATCAAACACCCGAGCCACGGCCTGTTCACCACACTATAATCCAGAAGGCGAGGTCAGTACAGGTGGATCAAAGCTGGGACGGAGAGACTGAAAAACAGCTTCTATCTCAAGGCCATCAGATTGTTAAATAGCCATCACTAGCCGGCTACCACCCGGTTACTAAATCCTGCATCTTAGAGGCTGCTGTCCTATATACAGTTGAAGTCGGAAGTTTACATACACCTTAGCCAAATACATTTCAACTCAGTTTTTCACAATTACACCAGCTCTGTCAGGAGGAATGGGCCAAAATTCACTCAACTTATTGTGGGAAGCTTGTGGAAGGCTACCCGAAACGTTTGACCCAAGTTAAACAATTTAAAGGCAATGCTACCAAATACCAATTGAGTGTATGTAAACTTCTGACCCACTGGGAATGTGATGAAAGAAATTAAAGCTGAAATAAATCATTCTCTCTACTATTATTCTGACATTTCACATTCTTAAAATAAAGTGGCGATCCTAACTGACCTAAGACAGGGAATTTTTACTATGATTAAATGTCAGGAATTGTGAAAAACTGAGTTGAAATATATTTGGCTAATATGTATGTAAACTTTCGACATCAACTCTATGTGTATGTGACCAATAACATTTTATTTGATTTTGAGGGAGGGAGGGATGGAGGGAGGGAGGGGATAGGACACAGAAAGAAAGGAGAGGAGACGGTGGGGCGAGGGAGGGGAGACTATGGGAGGGAGGGGATAGGAGAGGAGTCTGAAGGAGGGGAGAGGAGACTGAAGAAGGTAAGAAGAGACTGAGGGAGGTCAAGAGGAGACTGAGGGAGGGAGGGAGGGAGGGGGAGGGAGGGAGGGAGGGAGGGAGGGAGGGGGAAACTGAGGTAGGGAAGAAGAGACTTTGGGAGGGAAGGGAGAGGGGAGGAGTCTGAGGGAGGGGAGAAGAGACTGCGGAAGGGGAGACAGGGAGGAGAGGATACTGAGGGAGGGGAGAGGAGACAGGGAGGGAAGAGGAGACTGAGGGAAGGAAGAGGAGACTGAGGGAGGGAAGAGGAGCCTGAGGGAGGGAAGAGGAGCCTGAGGGTGAGGAGACAGAGAGAGGGAGGGAAGGAGGCAGGGAGGGAGGGAGGGGAGACAGAGGGAGGGGAGAGGAGACAGAGGGAGGGGGGGAAACAGAGGGAGGGGAGCAGGTGTGTTCACCAGCAGTGTCTAACCTCGGTTTAACCCTTATACCATAGATATCAGACAGTCGGCTCTTTATGCTCAGGTGGGTCTTGAGTATCTCCTTCTGTCCCGTCAAGGAGATCTATGCTCAGGCATTAAACATCGCTTCAAAGCCTCAGACTGAAAGTAAAGTAAGTTGGGGTCAGTGAAGGACATCCCCACTGGGAAAAGATTGATCACTGATGAGGCGGCACTAAAGCTAATTTAGACAAGTTCAGAGGCTTGGCAGATATACACACTGTACACAGTATGAAGTTCTTTAATTGAACTTTGGGCAGATAGCCCAATGTTGTTGTTTTCACCCCAAACTCATCTGCTAGTCAATGTGTGGGAAAAAATTGATATTAATACTGCAATCTGACATGTTTTATTGTTAATCACTGTATGCATTAATCTGAAAGTGACTAAGAGAATACAGTTACTGTGTTACCACAAAGTATTTTTCCTGTGTATTTTCGTAACGGTGACAATAGTACAGCTTATGATATCACCATGCAGATCAATTTGATAACGCTCTCCACAGCTATGTATGGACAACTAGCCGTAGTCCAAATCTTGACCCCTGATGTTTGGAGGATGTTTTTGTTTCACAGCGAATCCCATCACAAACAACATCCACCTCTATTTCATCCAACATATTGAAATCACTTCATTTAATTTATCTGATGGGTACTGTACGTGACCTCCGACTGCACAACATATTGAAATCAGCATTTTCATATCTGATATTGAAATCATTTTCCGGATATCTGATGGGTACTGTATGACCTGAAAAAATCACTTCATTTTCCGATTAAATTCCACCTATTTGATTACCCATGCAATTTTCCATTATACCTTGACACTTTAATGGCCTCTAAAATTCTTTCCAGATCCAGGTTTATAGGCAATTTATCCAGAACAACACTAGAAAGAGAGCATCCGATCAGATCAAAAGCATACAGCTCACGCCAGATTAATCAGGGAAAAAACAAGGATATCTTTTCAAATTGGTACATATTGTATAACAAGTATGTGCCTATTATAAATCCCAAATCTTTCTGATAATTCCTTACACACAACAATATATTGTCGCAGCTTAAGAAACTGCATGCTGTTCTGAACATGTTAAGTTGTTCCAGCAGGTGGTAAGGTATTGTGCACTGTGTGTGAGTTCAGCAGTAGGTGAGTCGATCACTACAGCCATACGGCAAAGACGAGCCCTGACTGACTACAACCCTGCCAGGACAGACAGGAGGACAGGAGGACACAATGGTGTAGGCCAGGAGGGCCAGAGAGGCATCCAGCTTGCTCAGTAAGACACCAGGCCGGTGGAGAGCCCAGCGGAGCCACACAGATGGTGCGCTCAGTGAGCATGGCTGTCATCATGGGATCACTCCTCATGATTAGCACACCTACTGAAGCTGCATGCACGCTAGCGTCTGTTGCACTTACAGTACTGGCTGAGATACAGCAATAGGGTAACTGGTTTGTGAGTGTGTGAGTGTGTGCTTGGTAGTAGTATAAAATTGGTGATTCTTGCTGTAGATTACTTTTACAGTCCTTTAAAAATTGAAAACCGTGATATACAAGTGAAAGAAAGTGAAACTTATAGTCCGAGACCACCAGGACAAAAATAATGGCTCCTATATGTGGCCTCTTATCTAGTTCAGATTAAGTGTCCACTGAATCATGTTACCCCAGAAATCAATGAGCTATTTCCCCAAAAGTCACTGTTAACAAAGGAAAGGGTCTCCAAGGCTGATATTTTCAGTGTGTAGACAGCAGATTGAGAATACAGCACAAACAGACGTCTGAAAAGACAAATTCATTCAAATAACTGCGCTGTCTTTCAGTCAACTATGTATGCAAGGCAACCGAGCTACGAAGCTTTGCTCAACCTGTAGACCTAGCACCCAAAACACACAGCATTCCAAATGGTCGCAGGGCTCGGCACACACACACACACACACACACACACACACACACACACACACACACACACACACACACACACACACACACACACACACACACACACACACACACACACTGTGGACTACATTGAATCAGCTCTCCTCCTAATGGAGCAGTTCAATTGTAATCTAATGGTTGGATCCTGCAGGCAGGGAGCATTGCTGATCAGATCATCATCACCGTCTACACAGCAGCAGCGAACACCAGCAGCAGCCCACCTGTCTGTCAGATAGAGGAGCTGTCTCATAAACCAGTTCAGGCAGAACCCTCACTCCACCGAAGGCCACTATTGTTCCCTTCTATCTGATTTAGCCAACGAGTTGGATTAATTATTTCCAGAAAACAGACTTTTTATCCCAGAGACATATTAAGGGAAAGCAATTAAGCTAGAGCCCTCATGATAAGCAGTGAGCATCTCAGACCTTTTAAGGAGTGGCCTGCCTGCCTGCCGTCTGTCCACACAGACAGCACGGGGGCCAGAGCACAGAAACTGAGGTGCCTTCCTGTCGTGGTAGACTGCTAATCCTCCTGTGGAAAATATCTCAGGGATCCATCTCACATGAACAAGCTACTCGAGATGAAGAGGCGGTCCAATATTTTAGGGGAAATGAATGGTGTGTTTGCGTGTGTGTGTGTGTGTGTGTGTGTGTGTGTCATGGGACACCGTACATTACGAGAACATAAACTCTTAGCAAAAAGGGTTCCAAAAAGGTTATTCGGCTGTCCCCAGAAGAGAACCCTTTTTGGCCCCAGGGAGAACCCTTTTTGGTTCCACATAGAAATCTTTTGGGTTCCATGTAGAAATCCCTGAGGAAAGGATCCTACATGGAACCCAAAACGGTTCTACGTGGAACCAAAAGGGATCTACCTGAAACCAAAAAGGGTTCTTCAAAGGGTTCTCCTCTGAGGAGAGCTGAAGAACCCTTTTTGGTTCTTGACAGATCCTTTATTTCTAAGTGTACCATGAAACTGTCTGTCCATGGTTACCCACAGTGGTGGGAAAGACGTATCTTCATTGTTCTCAGTGTTAGGCCGTTCTACTTTTCCCATAGCCAATTAGCCATTGTCAGGAAGAGGAGCCCATAGGCACAATTCTATAAAGGTGCACCAGGAAACTGCATTACCATGCAAATAATGTCCCTTGTGGTTTCATGTATACCTGATGGATTGCACTATTCAATTGCTTGTTGGTGTAAGAGGGCTTGTTGTATTAATTATTCAATCCAACCATGTTTTGGGGGAATTGATGTAGAAAATAGAAAACTTTAGGCTCTCAAGTTAGAGCCATATTCCTTATCAATTTAACCAACAGCAATAAGGCACTTGATCCTTTGTGCCTGAGGGTCTTGTTGAGAAAACACGCTGTCAGCACTTAACATTATTCTACAAAATGTAGGATAGTTATGGAGATATTACCAAACAAAAGACAACTAAAGAAATGTATGTAGGGGTATAAAACTGCATCTGCAAGCCACATCTGGTGTTTCTAAACCCTATGGAACAGTAACGTATAGTACTTTTAAGGGTCTGATGTCAGATAACCGACTGATACTCAGCCATGTGAAACAGTTTAGGCCTACTATTCTGATAGTATTAAGGAGCAGCGAAGAACATGGAACAACATGTATTATCCTGTTTGACCTGATGAAGCTCCATCTCGAACCAAAAACATCACTATTAAATCTGTTATGCAAGCATTGCAGCAGGTGGGCTACATGGGCTTAGTAAACAGAAGTTCTAATTATCTTAATACATACCCACTATTTAGCAATGACCCCATTAATAATGACCCCATTCATTAATAATATCTGAACCTATAGATTGGATATTAACCAGCCACACTGTATAACGTGGGATAAATCCGAAAATAGAATGATTGAAAAGCTCTCTATTGTCCGAGTCCGAGAGCCTGTGCCACTTGAAAAGCATTCTCACATCAATGAAACAAATGCCTGCTTCACTGAAACACTATGCACACCCGGAAATGTATCTTTTTGAAACTTGAAAGGAATGACGGAGCATTAAATAATCCAGTCAAAAGGACCTTTTAAAGTGCTGTCTTTGTCAAGCTCACATCAAACAACCTGCCTGGAAAGAGAATAGTATTGCTTTGTGTTGTCTGTCTGCGTGTGAGTGAAAGTTTGTTGTTTGCTACTCTAAAAGTCACGCAGAGTAGAAGGAACTCCTTTTCCCACGCATTGTGGTGTATTTTTGTTACGTGGAAGATTTGTAAGTAAGGATGTTCAGTCCTCATGTATATCATATTAGATACAGTTTCTGTTCTGTTTCAGTGTGTATCTCAGTCCTAAACATTTTTTGGGGCTACCCCGAGAGTGTGTAAAGAGCATATTGTGAAAAGTTTTTTGGTGCCAGTGCACTACCCATTTAGAAAGTGATTCCTACCACAAAATAACATATTCTAGTCTATCTGCAAAATAAATGAAAAGGGCATTATTATTACTTATTATTTTGTCCCATGGACACATGTATAATGATGTCTACTTTTGGAACCTTCTGGTGGTATTCTGGCTCCAGCATTCATGGCTGTGTTTGGGTAAACATGTTGTGCCAAAACAAAGGGTGTTCTGTTCCAGATTCCCATTTAATATTCATACCAAGGATTACAGGATTCAAGTGATATGTTGAATATATTAATTTACATGTAAACTGTATATGATATAGTTCGTACACTCTTTTGTTGAATGTGCTACTCTTTGCATCTGTGTAAGTGTCAGTGAAAGGGTTTACAGGGGATATAGTAAGTTACAGGGGCTTGCCAAAGTATTCCCCTTTTGGCATTTTTCCTATTTTGTTGCCTTACAACCTGGAATTAAAATTGATTTTCTGGGGGGTTTGTATCATTTGATTTACACAACATGCCTACCACTTTGAAGATGTCAAATATTTTTTATTGTGAAATAAACAAGAAATTAGACCAAAAAAAACTGAAAACTTGAGCGTGCATAACTATTCACTCCCCCCAAAGTCAATACTTTGTAGAGCCACATTTTGCAGCAATTACAGCTGCAAGTCTCGTAGGGTAAGCTTGGTACATCTAGCCACTGGGATTTTTGCCCAGGGAGACTGCTCCAACTCCTTGAAGTTGGATGGGTTCCGCTGGTGTACAGCAATCTTAAAGTCATACCACAGATTTTCAATTGGATTGTGGTCTGGGCTTTGACGAGGCAATTCCAAGACATTTAAATGTTTCCCCTTAAACCACTCGAGTGTTGCTTTAGCAGTATGCTTAGGGTCATTGTCCTGCTGGAAGGTGAACCTCTATCCCAGTCTCAAATCTCTGGAAGACTGAAACAGGTTTCCCTCAAGAATTTCCCGCCATCCATCATTCCTTCAATTGTGACCAGTTTCCCAGTCCCTGCCGATGAAAACATCCCCACAGCATGATGCTGCCACCACCGTGCTTCACTGTGGGGATGATGTTCTCAGGGTGATGTGAGGTGTTGGGTTTGCGCCAGACATAGCATTTTCCTTGATGGCCAAAAAGCTACATTTTGAGTCTCATCTGAATAGAGTACCTTCTTCCATATGTTTGGGGAGTCTCCTAAATGCCTTTTGGCAAACACCAAATGTTTTTTTTTCTGGCCACTCTTCCATAAAGCCCAGCTCTGTGGAGTGTATGGCTTAAAGTGGTCCTATGGACAGATACTCCAATTTCCGCTGTGGAGCTTTGCAGCTCCTTCAGGGTTATCTTTGGTCTCTTTGTTGCCTCTCTGATTAATGCCCTCCTTGCCTGGCCTGTGAGTTTTGGTGGGCGGCCCTGTCTTGGCAGGTTTGTTGTGGTACCATATTGTTTCCATTTTTTATAATGGATTTAATGGTGCTCCGTGGGATTTTCAAAGTTTCTGATATTTTTTTTATAACCCAACCCTGATCTGTACTCCACAACTTTGTCCCTGATCTGTTTGGAGCTCCTTGGTCTTCATGGTGCCACTTGCTTGGTGGTGCCCCTTGCTTAGTGGTGTTGCAGACTCTGGGGCCTTTAAGAACAGGTGTATATATACTGAGATCATGTGACAGATCATGTGATACTTAGATTGCACACAGGTTTCATAGCAAAGGAGGTGAATACACATGCAAGCACCACTTTTCTGTTTTTAATTAAAAAAACAAAATTTAACCAGGTTATTTCTTTCATTTCACTTCACCAATTTGGACTATTTTGTGTATGTCCATTACATGAAATCCAAATAAAAATCCATTTAAATTACAGGTTGTAATGCAACAAAGTAGGAAAAATGCGAAGGGGGATGAATACTTTTGCAAGGCACTGTAAGTGGCATGGTAAGGGTCTGCCGTTCATATGAGCAAAGTGAGCGTTAACTGAGGTCTCTAAGTTTGGAGTGATTGGGCAAAAGGACACTGATGTCCTTCGTATCAGTGTAAATGTTACTGTGACAGACAGTGTAAATGCATTTATCTGTTTAGCCCTGAGCTAAGTGGAATTTAATCTTATTTAGGAAACATTTGCTGAATCATAAAATCGATACTCATGGAGGACCAGGGGTGGGGATATCATCATATGCCATCTGTAGCGATAGGACCAGGGGTCGGGGTGGCATATAATCGTAAGGCCATCTGTAGAGATAGGACCAGGGGTCAGGGTGGCATATAATCGTAAGGCCATCTGTAGAGATAGGACCAGGGGTGAGGTGGGATATAATCGTAATGTCATCTGTAGAGATAGGACCAGGGGTGGGGTGGGATATAATCGTAATGTCATCTGTAGAGATAGGACCAGGGGTGAGGTGGGATATAATCGTAATGTCATCTGTAGAGATAGGACCAGGGGTGGGGTGGGATATAATCGTAATGTCATCTGTAGAGACAGGACCAGGGGTGAGGTGGGATATAATCGTAAGGCCATCTGTAGAGACAGGACCAGGGGTGGGGTGGGATATAATCGTAATGTCATCTGTAGAGACAGGACCAGGGGTGGGGTGGGATATAATCGTAATGTCATATGTAGGGATAGGACCAGGGGTGGGGTGGGATATAATCGTAATGTCATCTGTAGAGATAGGACCAGGGGTGGGGTGGGATATAATCGTAATGTCATCTGTAGGGATAGGACCAGGGGTGAGGTGGGATATAATCGTAATGTCATCTGTAGAGATAGGACCAGGGGTGGGGTGGGATATAATCGTAATGTCATCTGTAGAGATAGGACCAGGGGTGGGGTGGGATATAATCGTAATGTCATCTGTAGAGATAGGACCAGGGGTGGGGTGGGATATAATCGTAATGTCATCTGTAGAGACAGGACCAGGGGTGGGGTGGGATATAATCGTAATGTCATCTGTAGAGATAGGACCAGGGGTGGGGTGGGATATAATCGTAATGTCATCTGTAGAGATAGGACCAGGGGTGGGGTGGGATATAATCGTAATGCTATCTGTAGAGATAGGACCAGGGGTGGGGTGGGATATAATCATAATGTCATCTGTAGAGATATTTCTGCCATGAAAAAAATGGATTGGTTGAATAGGTTATAGTTGTTGCAAGGTATACTGACATTGTTAATGCAGGTAAAAAGATGGATAGAGTACTCAGCATTGTAATTGCCCGAGGTAAAATACTACAGAGTGGAAGAGAGGTTTGGCTATAGTTGAGGTTGGCCAGAGCTGAATCCCATCCAGTGACCTCTCTGTAGCAGTAGCATAGTTACTGGGAGCAGCTGGGTAATCATGTTAGCTAGTGATTGAACAGAAAGCATTGTGAACTCCACAATAGGTCATCTAAAAGCAAATAACAAATACAAAAACTGTGATTTGGAATGGGTTTCAGGCAGGGCACTTCAAAGTCTGTATCGTGAAGTCTAAATCAAACAAGGTGGATGATGTATTGTATTGTATGTACTAAGGGAGTGAAAAAACAGAACTGTGCAACAATAACAACCAAACGGGCAATGGAACAGTTTATCTACAATAAAATGTCTAGGCAGAAGCCACACTTTGATGTGATATGATCCATAGAATGTTTGATCATGACAGCATCGTCAAATGTTTGACTGGGCCACTCCCTTAGAGGTTACTGATGCATTTGAACAGCAGGCTTTACACAGTGTGTGGGAATGAATGCATTGCTTTCACACACATGCAATAACACACGTTTTGAGTGAAACCCAGAATCAAAATATCACTCAGAGAACTGGAAATAGTTTCCTCTCAGTTGAGCTTTTGGAACTTGCTAAAGTAGGTAAAATAGATATTAAGGCAACAAAGAAAATAGGTTAGGTCCCCCGACACTACTCATAAAAATGCATATATGCTAAAAGTGAGGGCTTTGAACCCTTTCGAGTCATTAAATGAATAAAATCCATATAAAACCAGACATAAATGTTTTTATAATATGCAGTACTGTATCATATAAAAACACTGATGGATTAACAATTTAATTCAACCGTCTGTTTTTTAAGATGAAAACATGATATTGCTAAGGATCAGGATTTGGGAGAATCTCAGGTGGCATTAATATCAGGTTTTCACTATGTTTCTGTAGTGAAAACATTCCATTTACACTAATGTTGAGTGTGCAGAGGATTAATCAGTCATCACTACTGTTATTGAGGCTAGATCCCCTGCTGTAGGCTATGCATAGTCACTTTAATAACTCTTCAATAACTCTACCACATGTACATATTACCTCAACTAACCGGCACATTGATTCTGCACCGGTACTTCCCTACATATAGTCTCACTATTGTTATTTTACTGCTGCTCTTTAATGACTTGTTATTTTTATTTCTTGTTCTTAGCCATATTTTTTTTTAACTGCATTGTTGGTTAGGGGCTCGTAAGTAAGCATTTCACTGTAAGGTTTTCCGACACCTGTTGTATTCGGCGCATGTGACTAATACAATTTGATTTGATTTCCCCAATAATCTGACTCCAATGTTAGCTCAATCAACTGCCATTCCAGTGGCAATATAAGAATAAGGACTGCCATGCAAGGGAGTCAGAATACAGGGGGGAAGTAATGTCTTCGCAGTCGGTACAGCCAGCTGGTTTCTTCAAGCATCGCACTGACAGAAACAAGCATCTTTCTGGTAAGAAGAGGGGCGGGGGTATGCCTTATGATTAACGAGACGTGGTGTAATCATAACAACACACAAGAACTCAAGTCCTTCTGTTCACCTGACTTAGAATTCCTCACAAACAAATATCGACCGAATTATCTGCCAAAAGGATTCTCTCCGATTATAATCACAGCCGCAGATACCCCCCCCCCCCCCCATGCAGACACATCGATGGCCCTGAACGAACTTTATTTGACTCTGGAAACTGGAAACCACATATCCTGAGGCTGCATTCATTGTAGCTGGGGATTATAACAAGGCTAATCTGAAAACAAGACTCCCTAAATTCTATCAGCATATCGATTGTGCTACCAGGGCTGGTAAAACCCTGGATCATTGTTATTCTAACTTCCGCGACGCATATAAGGCCCTCCCCCGCCCTCCTTTCGGAAAAACCACAACTCCATTTTGTTGCTTCCAGCCTATAGACAGAAACTAAAACAGGAAGCTCCCGCTCTCAGGTCTGTTCAATGCTGGCCCGACCAATCTGATTCCACGCTTCAAGAATGCTTCGATTACGTGGCTTGGGATATGTTCCGCATTGCATCAAACAACAAGATTGACGAATACGCTGATTCGGTGAGCGAGTTCATTAGCAAGTGCATTGGCGATGTCGTACACACAGCAACTATTAAAACATTCCCCAACCAGAAACCGTGGATTGATGGCAGCATTCGCGCAAAACTGAAAACGCGAACCACTGCTTTTAAGCAGGGTAAGGTGACCAGAAACATGACCGAATACAAACAGTGTAGCTATTCCCTCCACAAGGCAATCAAACAAGTTAAGCGTCAGTATAGAGACAAAGTAGAATCGCAATTTAACGGCTCAGACACAAGAGGTATGTGGCAGGGTCTACAGTCAATCACGGATTACAAAAAGAAAACCAGCCCCATCACAGACCAGGATGTCTTGCTCCCAGATAGACTAAACAACTTCTTTGATCACTTTGAGGACAATACAGTGCCACTGACGGCCCGCTAACAAAACCTGCGGACGCTCCTTCACTGCAGCTGACGTGAGTAAAACATTTAAACTTGTTAACCCTCGCAAGGCTGCAGGCCCAGACGGCATCCCCAGCCGCGTCCTCAGAGCATGCGCTGACCAGCTGGCTGGTGTGTTTACGGACATATTCAATCAATCATTATCCCAGTCTGCTGTTCCCAAATGCTTCAAGAGGGCCCCCATTGTTCCTGTTCCCAAGAAAGCTAAGGTAACTGAGCTAAACGACTACCGCCCCGTAGCATTCACTTCCGTCATCATGAAGTGCTTTGATAGACTAGTCAAGGACCATATCACCTCCACCCTACCTGACACACGACCCACTCCGATTTGCTTACCGCCCCAATAGGTTCACAGATGACGCAATCACAACCTAACTGCACACTGCCCTAACCCATCTGGATAAGAGGAATACCTATGTGAGAATGCTGTTCATCGACTACAGCTCAGCATTTAACACCCTCCAAATTCGCCTGGGTCTCGACCCCGCCCAGTGCAACTGGGTACTGGACTTCCTGACGTGCCGCCCCCAGGTGGTGAGGGTATGTAACAACATCTCCACCCCGCTGATCCTCAACACTGGGGCCCCACAAGGTTGCGTTCTGAGCCCTCTCCTGTACTCCCTCTTCACCCACGACTGCGTGGCCATGCACGCCTCCAACTCAATCATCAAGTTTGCAGACGACACTACAGTGGTAACCTTGATTATCAACAACGACGACACGGCCTACAGGGAGGAGGTGAGGGCCCTCGGAGTGTGGTGTCAGGAAAATAACCTCACACTCAACGTCAACAAAACAAAGGAGATGATCGTGGACTTCAGGAAACAGCAGAGGGAGCACCCCCCTATCCACATCGACGAGACAGTAGTGGAGAGGGTAGAGAGTTTTAAGTTCCTCGGCGTACACATCACGGACAACCTGAATTGGTCCACCCACACAGATAGCGTGGTGAAGAAGGCGCAGCAGTGCCTCTTCAACCTCAGGAGGCTGAAGAAATTTGGCTTGTCACCAAAAGCACTCACAAACTTTTACAGATGCACAATCGAGAGCATCCTGTTGGGCTGTATCACCGCCTAGTATGGCAACTGCTCAGAACTGTAAAGCTCTCCAGAGGGTAGTGAGATCTGCACAACGCATCACTAGGGGCAAACTACCTGCCCTCCAGGACACCTACACCACCCGATATCACAGGAAGGCCATAAAGATCATCAAGGACAAAAACCACCCGAGCCACTGCCTGTTCAGCCTGCATTCATCCAGAAGGCGAGGTCAGTACAGGTGCATCAAAGCAGGGACAGAGAGACTGAAAAACAGCTTCTATCTCAAGGCCATCAGACTGTTAAACAGCCACCACTAACATTGAGTGGCTGCTGCCATACATGTAAAAAATTATCACTAGCCACTTTAAACAATGCCACTTAATATAGTGTTTACATACCCTACATTACTCATCTCATATGTATATACTGTACTCGATACCATCTACTGCATCTTGCCTATACCGTTCTGTACCATCACTCATTCATATATCTTTATGTACATATTCTTCATCCCTTTACACTTGTGTGAATAAGGTAGCTGTTGTGAAATTGTTAGGTTAGATTACTCGTTGGTTATTACTGCATTGTCGGAACTAGAAGCACAAGTATTTCGCTACACTCGCATTAACATCTGCTAACCATGTGTATGTGACAAATAACATTTGATTTGATCAGATTTGATTTGACTAAAAACACCTTATTGTAAAATGTTCTGTTTTTTCTTTTCATCAACCTATTGTTGGTGGGTAGGTTACAGATGCAATATCTTAATTTGATCACTATTTTGTTGCAGAGAATGTTCCTACACAGTAGGACATGCAAACTTGTATTGTATTTGAGGTTTAAAAAAGGCTTCTAAAGTTTGTAATTTTCCCTTAAAATTTTTGACTTGATTTGCCCTTAAAAAAACTGTCCATTAATTGTAATCCACATAATAATACAAATGTCCTGTTGCTGCAGGATTATTTTCCTGCTGTAGAAAAGTATCTAGAATTAAGATCCTACGTCTGTATAACTTCATAGAGAGGAAGTATGACCAATCATGTAGCTTTATATAAAGGCCACGTGGTGAAGGACATCAAGCACTTGATAAACCTAGTGAAGCCCTTGGACACGGGTTGAGTGCCTCTCTGCTGGCTTCTGCCTAAAAAAGCACACCAGAACATCCTTCCTGTCTTAAGTCACCCATGTAGCACCTAAGGCTGTTGCGGTGACCTTATTACCGCCACACCGGCAGAGTCTCGCTAATCTCCTGTTATGGACTCTGGACATGCTTTGGTAGTACCCAACTCGCTAAAGACCATCAGGTCCTAATGGTCTGGTATTCAGGGATCTATTGTCCCTCTAACTACTCTGGCATCAATGCAAATGCATTCGAAAATCACATCAAACACTCCTCATCAAAACAGTATCATGCTTTTAAAACTCACCTCACTGATATGATCAATTTGAAGAAAGAAGTTCAACGGCAGGTTGAAACGGAATGTAAATCATGGTCATTGTGGATGTTGTTTCAAAGCCTAACAAAACGAAATGGACAGCTTTCTAACGTGATGATTAATTCAAAACATCCATATGCATATTAGAGCATATAAATACCCAAAGGCTTCTGAGCCCAAGCCCCCAAAAAGTATTATTGTGCCATTATACAATATATAGCCTACCGCATATTACGCATGGCAGAAAAACATAAAACAAAACTGATTTAAGATGTCTTTGGTGCATAATTGGTCTAGCCTATAATTCAAAACTAAACATTTAACTTTCCCCTGCCCCTGTTCCTGCCCATTTGATAATGGGCCATTCTAAATCAATGTTGTTGTTTTTTATACATTTTAGTAAAGACAAGGTTAAAGTGAGAATAGTCTGATGGGTGAAAATATGATCACTTGATGAGAGAACAGCTGTGTAGCCTGAGGCAAGGAACAGAGTGAAAGCTTTTTTTCTCCTGTCTCAAATGATCAATAGCCTATAGTCACATCATGCAGCCCATATATGTTGGGATTTCTAAGACATTGTAAGGTTTTCATCATTCACAACTAAAGTTGCCAAATAACAAATAAATCTGGCATATAAGACCTGTTTCCAATCATCACTTTTACACTCAACATAGTCACTTCGCTCCAGAATGGGAAAAATATCCTTTCTATTTTATTTAGCTAAACGAACAAGAGCATAGAGCATAGCCAGATAACATACAGTAGGCCTTATGGAAAAGCGGGGACTGTGAAGTAACACAAACATAGGCACAGACACATACACATACATGATAATATACGAACTATACCTACACGTACACATGGATATTTTGTTGAGATATGTGGTAGTAGAGTATGGGCCTGAGGGCACACACTTAGTGTGATGTGAATTCTATAATGAATGTATTGTAATATTTTAAAAACTGAATAACTGCCTTCATTTTGCCGGACCACAGGAAGAGTATCTGATGCCTTGGCAGCAGCTATTGGGGATCCATAATATATACAAATACAAATATTCTGTTTTCTGAAATATATTTTTATAGACCTGACTAAAATAAATAATGGATGTATTGTGATGGTGTGTATTCAATTGATTTATTATACTCTTTTAAATGTCGATGTTGCAAAGTTGCGCATCAGAGGCTTGCATGCAGCTTGTACGCATGCAGGCCTGGAGATACTAAACATGCTAATGTTAATCAGCGGTCAATTACCGTGAGACTGGCCGGCTTTTGCATGACAATAACCGTCTGCCAAAATGTCATGACCGCCACAGTCCTAGTAGCATCCCATCTTAACTCCTCCTCCACATTTACTGGATTGGCTCAACAGTACTGTTTCTTCTCGTCAGTACCAGAAAGAAAGAAACACTGCTTATTTTACTCCTGCTACTTTAGGAAACCCATTTAGATAAGGAAATCATTTATTCCCCTGCAATGACTGTCCTCTGCATCTCCTTCACTCATTAACAACCTCAGTGTTTCTCCTCAAGTCAGAACTGGTCCTGCTGTCATTAAAGACAAAGAGAACACAGAGTTGCTGGAATTAAATTTCATCCTCTGAAATTGCCTTGGGTCTCAACAAAAGCACCTGTTCTGTCGGCCCTGAAATGCCTTTGTTCTCCCTCTAACCAGCACACAAGGTCCCACAGCACCCGGAAATATGTGAAGGTTGTTATAGCGCCAAGTCGCCAACAATGCCAAGAACTTCTACAAGAGATTTTAAATGTCAAGGCCAAATGCAATCTTGATATTTTTCCAAATAGCCTAAAGGTTTAGAAAAGTAATATAGAGGCTCACTTTGTGAGCTTGTGTGTTACGTACACTTACATGTGTCTTTGTGAATGAAAGACAGGGACATAATAAGACCTCCACAATTCCACTTGTCGTTGTCACACATTTCTTCTGTTGAAAATATGTCCATGTTTTCCACGAAGCCCATATTCGCTAGCACCATAAGGGCAATCTGTGCCATGTATTGACATGGGAACCCCAATAAAAAGTGTTAAGAGCCAGAGGCAGCATTGTGGAAGAAGCTGAATGGGTGAGTTTGTTTCTCTTCCTGCACCTCCCTGAGACTCGATTAAAAGGAGCTTTAGAGATCACTCTGGGTGTTTCTCAAAATGCATACAGCCTTGCTCCGAGCACGCAAATTGGAGCACAGGAGGGTCGGAGTATGAGTCCAAATCAAAGTATCGATACAAGCTTCAATGGAATGTGTGCAAAGAAATATGACACAACCACATAAAAAACAACGTACAATTTCTTCAAATCAACGGCATTAATTGAGCTGAAGTGAGAGTTAATGCACTCCGACTTCGGAAATTAAATGTTGCCTATTCACATCTCATATGTTGCCTGACTACAATATTTTATCTTGATATGTTAATAAATATATGTTGTGTTAATTTTGGCATGTTTACCTGCCAACGCCCATAATTAAGTCAAAAGGGCTAACTGTCTAGCTACCGCTGTTAGCTAGCCACAAATAAATGTAAATCTATCTTGCATAATATTAGTTTTAAGTAATTTTGTCTGTTAAACTATCTGGTTAGATACATTATTATGATTCAATTACAGTGAGCTGATAGTTGCTTTGTGTGTATCGGTTTCTTTGTGTATATCTTGTTTCGTCTCTAGGGCTGTAGCTAGCCACTGTAGCTATCCATGAAGAATTGGTAGCTACCCACAAAAAATTTACATCTACCTTGCATAACATTAGTTTAAGGTAATGTTTGGCTCCTTAACTAGCAGGCATATTGTCTTGAGCAGGTTGAGGGAGAGGTTGTTGTCCTGGCACCACACGGCCAGGACTCTGACCTCCTCCCTATAGTCTGTCTCATCGTTGTCGGTGATCAGGCCTACCACTGTTATGCCATTGGCAATTTTAATGAAGGTGTTGGCGTCGTGCCTGGCCATGCACTCATGAGTGAACAGGCATTACAGGAGGGGGCTGAGCATGCACCCCTGAGGGGCCCCTGTGTTGAGGATCAATGTGGCAGATGTGTTGTTACCTACCCTTACCACCTGGGGGCGGCCAGCCAGGAAGTCCAGGATCCAGTTGCAGAGGGAGTTGTTAGTCCCAGGGTGCTTAGCTTATTGATGAGCTTTGAGGGCACTATGGTGTTGAACACCGAGCTATAGTCAATGAATAGCATTCTCACATAGGTGTTCCTTCTGTACAGGTTGGAAAGGGCAGTGTGGAGTGCAATTGAGATTGCATCATCTGTGGATCTGTTGGGGCGGTATGCAAATTGGAGTGGGTCTAGGGTTTCTGGGATGATGGTGCTGATGTGAGCCATGACCAGCCTTTCAAAGCATTTCATGGTTAGAGACGTGAGCGTTCCTGGTCGGTAGTCATTTAGGCAGGTTATCTTAGTGTTCTTGGGCACAGGCACTATGGTGGTCTGCTTAAAACATGATGCTATTACAGACTCAGACAGGGAGAGGTTGAAAATATCAGTGAAGACACTTGCTAGTTGGTCAAAGCTCGCAGGACACGTCCTGGTAATCCTTCTGGCCCTGCGGCCTTGTGAACATTGCCCTGTCTAAAGGTCTTACTCACACCGGCTGCGGAGCGCGTGATCACACAGCCTTCCGGTACAGCTGGTGCTCTCATGCATGTTTCAGTGTTATTTGCCTCGAAGCATAGTAGTAGTTTAGCTCGTCTGGTAGGCTTGAGTCACTGGGCAGCTCTAGGCTGTGCTTTGCTTTGTGGTCTGTAATTGTTTGCAAGACCTTCCACATCCGACGAGAGTCAGAGCCGGTGTAGTAGGACTCGATCTTAGTCCTGTATTGACGCTCTGCCTGTTTGATGGTTCGTTCGTTGGGCATAGCGGGATTTCTTATAAGCTTCCGGGTTAGAGTCCCGCTCCTTGAAAGCGGCAGCTCTAGCCTTTAGATCAGTGCGGATGCTGCCTGTAATCCATGGCTTCTGGTTGGGATATGTACGTCTGGTCACTGTGGGGACGATGTCATCGATGCACTTATTGATGAAGCCAATGACAGATGTGGTGTACTCAAAGCCATTGGAGGAATCCCGGACAATTTTACAGTCTTTGCTAGCAAAACAGTCCTGTAGCTTCATCTGACCACTTTTTTATTGATCTAGTCACTGGTGCTTCCTGCTTGAATTTTTGCATGCAAGCAGGAATCAGGAGGATGGAATTATGGTCAGATTTGCCAAATGGAGAGCAAGGGAGAGCTTTGTATGCGTCTCTGTGTGTGGTGTATAGGTGGTCCATAGTTCTTTCCCCTCTGGTTGCACATTTAACAGGCTGATAGAGATTTGGTAAAACTGATTTAAGTTTCCCTGCATTAAAGTCCCCGGCTACTAGGAGCGCGCATCTGGGTGAGCGTTTTCTTGTTTGCTTATGGGGAAATACAGCTCATTCAATGCTAACTTAGTTACAACCTCTGACTGAGGTGGTATATAAGCAGCTACGAAGAATACAGATGAGATCTCTCTGAGTAGGTAGTGTGGTCTACAGCTTATCATAATATACTCAACGTCAGGCGAACAATAGCTCAAGACTTCCTTAGATATAGTGCACCAGCTGTTATTTACAAAAATACATAGTCCGCCGCCCCTTGTCTTACCAGACGCCAGTGTTCTATCCTGCCGGTACATCGTATTACCAGCCAGCTGTATGTTGATATTGTCATCGTTCAGCCACGACTCTGTGAAGCATAAGATGTTACAGTTTTGAATGTCCCGTTGGTAGTTAAATCTTTCCCGTAACTCGTCGATTTAATTGTCCAAAAAACTAAGTTTGCTAGCAGAATTTAGGAAGTTGGGGTTTATTCGATCGCCTCCAAATTCTCAGAAGTCAGCCCGCCTCTCTTTCTCTGCCTCCTCTTCACGCAGATCATGGGGGGGGGGGGGCTGTTCCCGAGGGAGCCGTATATCCTCCGCCTCAGGCTCGTCAGAGTTGTGAAAAAAGAAAAAGGATTCTGCTAATCCATGGTGAGTAATCGCTGTCCTGATGTCTATAAGTTATTTTCGGTCAAAAGAGAAGGTAGCGGCAGCACTATGTACAACATTTGTAAAAATATAACTTAAAAACAATGCAGATAAACAAACAAAAAAACACAATCAGTTGGGGGCAAGTAAAACGTCTTCCTTCTGCTCTGGCGCTATCTTTGTTTTACAGTAAAAGTATATATATATTTTTCTTACATTCACTAAGTTATGCACTCTTCTTTCAATGGTCAGTTAGGTTACCTTGGTTACCTCAGAAATAGGGAATTTTGTCTTGAAATGAGGTGGAACAATAATTGTTTTCCTAAAGTTAACCAAACAGGAAAGGATCAATGAAGCACCTTGCTTTCTTTATTATCTTCAGGAATGTGTCTCTCAATGTACAGTAAATTTGGAAAATATTCAGACCCCTTGACTTTTACACATTTCGTTACTTTACAGCCTTATTCTAAAATGTATAAATTGTTTTTGTTCCTCATCAATCTGCACACAATAGTCTTCTAGCGAAGGGCCTGAATACTTATGTAAATAAGGTATTTCTATTGTTTATTTTTCAATAAATGTACAAAATGTACAAAACCTGTTTTAACTTTGTCTTTGTGGGGTATCTGCTAAATTGTAATCATTTGCTACTATGGCCTATGTATTGCCTACCTCCTCATGCCTTTTGCACACACTGTATATAGACTTTCTTTTTTTATACTGTGTCATTGACTTGTTTATTGTGTTATTGGCTTGTTTATTGTTTATTCCATGTGTAACTCTGTGTTGCTGTCTGTGTCACGCTGCTTTGCTTTATCTTGGCCAGGTCGCAGTTGTAAATGAGAACTTGTTCTCAACTAGCCTACCTGGTTATCCTTTTTGGGATAGGGGGCAGCATTTTCACATTTGGATGAATATTTGAGTGAACTGCCTCCTACTCTGTCCCAGATGCTAACATATGCATATTATTATTAGTATTGGATAGAAAACACTCTGACATTTCTAAAACTGTTTGAATGACGTCTGTGAGTATAACAGAACTTATATGGCAGGCCAGGAAGTGAGACATCTGAGGTTTGTAGTTTTTCAAAGCTTGGTCTACCGAATACACAGTGTCTATGGAGTCAAGTTGCATTTCCTATGGCTTCCACTAGATGCCAACCGTCTTTAGAATCTTGTTTCAGGCTTCTGCTATAAAGGAGGGTCTCATGAGACCTGTTTGGGTCAGTGGTCTTGCAGAGTGTCTCAGGCTCGTGACTCGCACTCCTGACAGAGTTAGCTCTCGTTCCAGTGCTTTTCTTCAGACATAGGAATTCTCCGGTTGGAACATTTTTCATGTTTTATGTTAAAAACATCCTAAAGATTGATTCCATACATCGTTTGACTTGTTTCTACGACCTGTAATGGAACTTTTCGAGTTTTTGTCTGGACGAAGTGCTGGCGCCTCATGAAGATGGATTACTGGGCTGAACACGCTAACAACAACTGGCTATTTGGAAATAAATGATGGACTATATGGAACTTTATGGAACAAATCAGTCATTTATTGTTGAACTGGGATTCCTGGGAGTGCCTTCTGATGAAGATCATCAAAGGTAAGTGAATATTTATAGTGTTATTTCCAATTTCTCTTGACTCCAACATGGCGGATATTTCTCTGGCTGGATTGTGCTCTGAGCGCCGTTCTCAGATTATGCTTTTTCCGTAAAGTTTTTTTGTAATCTGACACAGCGGTTGCATTAAGGACAAGTCTATCTTTAATTATGTGAATAACACTAGTATCTCTTATCAATGTTTATTATAAGTATTTCTGCAAAATCAACGGATGTTTTGGAATCAAAACACTACTGCACGTAACGCGCCAATGTAAACTGAGATTTTTGGATATAAATATGCACATTATTGAACAAAACATACATGTATTGTGTAACATGATGTCCTATGAGTGTCATCTGATGAAGATCATCAAAGGTTAGTGATTCATTTTATCTATATTTCTGCTTTTTGTGACTCCTATCTTTGGCTGAAAAAATGGCTGTGTGTTTTTTTGATGTGGCTATGACCTAACATAATCATGTTGTGCTTTCGCTGTAAAGCATTTTTTAAATCGGACATGATGGGTAGATTAACAAGATGTTTATCTTTCATTTGCTGTATTGGACTTATTAATGTGTGAAAGTTATATATTTCTAAAAAATATTTTTGAATTTCATGTGCTGCCTCTTCAGCGGAATGTTGTCGAGGGGTTCCGATATCGGAACGCCTGCCTTAGAAAGATTAAATAAAGGTGAAAAAAAATATTGCTTGTAGCTTGACAATGAAAAAAATATATGAATCCATTTTAGAATAAGGCTGTAACATCACAAAATGTGGGAAAAAATCGGAATGCACTGTATGTGCTACAACTTTCTAAGATCCAAACAATGCACTTTCAAATATTGTCAAATATTTTACCATTATAGTGCATTGATCTTAATAGACAGTGTTATGTGGGGATTGAAAGGTTGAGATTTACCAGTCAAACAAATCAATAAGAAAGTGAAATAATCCTTAATTGTGACCTTTCGTGCCCCACAGAACTAAATAGACTACCTGCAAAAACTACATCTGCCCTTGACATGCCCTCATAGGATATACTTACCCTATAATCTTGCTTTCACACAGACACCAAAGGATCTGAAATGTCACAGCTGTATTTCATTGATATGAATCTCAAAAGCTTTTGAAGAGGTTGGTATTGTAATAGACAGAGCATAATTATCCTCTGCTGTAATCTGCACTAATGAAAGCTCCAATTCATCTCTGGTTTGGGCTCACGCTTTGGACCCAGCAGGACCTCTTGTCAGTCCAGGGAAGTACCTTAGCTGGTTTTCCCTTATGCTTTCATCCTGGTACGCCAAAAGCTTCAACAGTGGAAAACTACCATTTGGTGTTACCACATCATACATAATGCATGCATCCTTTAAATATCGTGTCTGGTTGTTAATAATGGCAGACACGGTGTGCCACAGCACTGTGCATGTATGTCCAGCTCGCAGTGGGTGGGTTTCAGCCCCTATTCGCAGTAATGCCCTACAGTATGAAGAGAGGTTATTAAAAAACAGAATTGATCAAAACCGAAGTGAACTAGAGTGCTCTCATCTGAGAGCCTGTAGAAGTGGCTTGGTCCATTTAGTTTTGGACGTGTTCCATTTTTGATGTTGGCAGTGGTTTTGCTGGCATGGTTTTCTTAGCTTTAAGCAGATTAACCTACAATACAGAGGAAGAGCATGCAAAGTTCAGTCGATTGCAAAATGTATGTGAGCCTGCCCATACCAATATGCTATTTATCTACACAGAGCAGATTACAATAACATTCAATCCCTACCAGTAATGCTATCTATCTATACAGTTCAGATTACAATAACATTCAGCCCATACCAATAATGCTATCTATCTACACAGTGCAGATTACAATAACATCCAATCCATACCAATAATAGTATCTATCTACACAGTGCAGATTTCAAAAGCATCCCACCAGTCCTTTAATCCATTAACATTTATAACATTATATTGTAACCCTCTCGAACTTGCAAACTCCTGGTGAATGTGTAATTGAATTACTGATGCACACCCACACAAAGGTATTAAAACGAGTCCTTCATATATAGCTGAGGAACAGGTCTTTGCCTGATGTTCTGAATAATCTAATGCAAGCACTAGAAAGCCCTTCAAGCCAAGAAAGGACTATTCAACAATGCCATGTAATAATCAGAGGTAACAGAAGCAGAGGCAGCAGAGGTAGAGGGTCCATCAGAGGATGGAGGGGGCGATGAGAAGATGTGGAGGAAGTAGGCTACAGTAGGACAGATTTGAACAAATGGCTGTCTCCCTCAGTGCACCCATGGGTTTTACCACAGAGCAAAGCCTTTTATTAATAAGATTAGACATCATCACTGAGATTTTTGTGTGCTATACCCGGCCTTGTCTCAGGATGGTAAGTTGATGGTTGAAGTTATCCCTCTAGTGGTGTGGGGGCTGTGCTTTGGCAAAGTGGGTGGGGTTATATACTGCCTGTTTGGCCCTGTCCAGGGCTATCATCGGATGGGGCCACAGTGTCTCCCTACCCCTCCTGTCTCAGCCTCCAGTATTAATGCTACAGTAGTTTATGTGTCGGGGGGCTAGGGTCAGTCTGTTATATCTGGAGTATTTCTCCTGTCTTATCCGGTGACCTGTTGGAATTTAAGTATGCTCTCTCTAATTCTCTCTTTCTTGTCCCCAGTCCACCTGGCCGTGCTGCTGCTCCAGTTTCAACTGTTCTGCCTGCGGCTATGGAACCCTGACCTATTCATTACTATTATTTGACCATGCTGGTCATTTATGAACATTTGAACATCTTGGCCATGTTCTGTTATAATCTCCACCCGGCACAGCCAGAAGAGGACTGGTCACCCCTCATAGCCTGGTTCCTCTCTAGGTTTCTTCCTAGGTTTTGGCCTTTCTAGGGAGTTTTTCCTAGCCACCGTGCTTCTACACCTGCATTGCTTGCTGTTTGGGGTTTACGGCTGGGTTTCTGTACAGCACTTTGACATATCAGCTGATGTAAGAAGGGCTATATAAATACATTTGATTTGATTTGATTTTGATCACTGGTCAGGAATGAAAAGGGAATGCCATTAAAAACAAATAACCCCTGTTCTGCATGACAACACAGTGTTGGAGAAGCTATTCTGAAAATATAGTTTAACCAGCTACCAATTACTTCACACTGGATCCACTAAAGCTACCCTTAAGACAAATATAGTTTACTTAATTAAAGCTACTTTGAAAAAGTAGTTAATTTCATCCAAACTACTTCATGATTAATTACCATATATAAATCTGAAATGTAATAGTGCAGTCAAAATGTATTTTTTCCTCATATTGTGCAACAGCTGATGAAATTAAAGCTGCAATATGTAACTTTCACATAGGAATGGCTGTTGTAGATTTGTCATTCGCATTGAAAGCAAGTCTAAGAAATCTGTTCTATGTGCGCTATTTCTGTTTAGTACACAAGCTTCAAAGAGCTGAAAATACAATATGTTTGGTTATGAAAAATACATTTTCACAGTGGTTTAGTTGGCACAATGCAATTCTCTACACTATATTTGCTTGTTTTGTCACATAAATTGACATTAAGCTAAGTATTAGAATTTTAGCAAATAGGAAATGGCAGAGTGATTTCTGCATGGTGCATCTTTAACACTGTAAAAGTATGAAAACATGTATCGGTGTTATTTCCTGATAGTTTCTAGTTAAAAATACAATCCACACAGGACCTTCTAATCATCAGGTTTGCATGGGCGGGAGAATTTGCTTTCCATTGTGACATTGCCATGCTGTAAATTGGTTAATAGACCAATAATGAAGAGAGTTTCAAAGTCCCTGCAAATAACAGCTAGTTTTCTGTTTACCCCTACCCACCCAGACCAATCCCAAACAGTGCTAGCAAAATTCTTCTTGAAAAATATTTATTTGCTAAAGATAAATGTTTTCCCATTTAACGTATATCTATTACAGTGAGGTACTTAATTGTTACCCAGAAATGGTTTCGTATTGATATAAAAACGGGCCTTTAATTGAATGTGTAATTTGGCCTATTAAACAAAAAAACTATGTTTCTTGTGAGAATTTGCTAAAAAATGTAATACACTACCGAAAACACTACCAAGATTATAATGTAGTTCAACTACCACCAACAGCAAAATATAGTAGAGCAATTTGTAGTTCACTACTCCCCAACTAACGACACAGGACATTGATCCAATTGAATATAAGTATTGATCAACATCAGGTAGACCACAACACAGCCACAGGTTAATCATTATTAATGATGCACCAAGTCACAGATACGAATCACGTCAAGACAGCCAGAGATTATTCATACACTGTCAGATGGGAGTCACAAGTGGATTGAGAGAAAAATCAGGAATAAGAACATGTTCCTCTCATGGCTGCCTCCAAATTAAATGACTGCCTGCTACCATATTCAAAATACATGATAAAAACATGGCGACAATTGCAAATGTGTTGTTTTCTGTGACTATGTAAAACAAGCCTATTCAATAGCAACAGCTGGTTGGTCGACGTTAAACCACACTGAATCACTGAATGACTTGGGAGAGGATTGACCTCAACCTCTCTGAGGCAGACAGCGTTAAATTACTGGAAGGTTATTGATCTGCAAAGTGTACATTTGGAGTTGGGGATGAGCGTGCTTAAAAAGGGGGAAAGCAGCTAAGCACAATGACTGCAGGCTCTTCAGCAAACAGTTCATTTGGCCGGCTAAAAATCTATACCTCCTCCACAAAGATGAAAAGGGGGGAAGGTTACACCACTATACATCCTTCTACAGCACATAATTGGAAAAAGACTACAAGCATTCAATAAGACTAACAGTAAACACAGTTGATTAATGGGTCTTGTCATGGCATTGTATTGATTAAAAATTATGGCACTCAACAGTATCATGATTAATGAAGACCATAGATCTTCATTCTCTGGAAATATGGAAGACGTTTTATAATACTTTTCTTGAAAAGTGATATGCTTTCCGTGTTTGAAGATCTGAAATCTCTTCCAATGTAATTAGGAGTCTAAGGATAGCACGTTCATTAGGTCACCCTCACCAACCAGCTCCCCATCCTCCAAGCCAAACACTGCCTCCACTCCTCCCCAGCCTGCTCCCCATCCCCCAAGCCAAACACTGCCTCCACTCCTCCCCAGCCTGCTCCCCATCCCCCAAGCCAAACACTGCCCCCACTCCTCCCCAGCCTGCTCCCCATTCCCCAAGCCAAACACTGCCTCCACTCCTCCCCAGCCTGCTCCCCACCCCCAAGCCAAACACTGCCTCCACTCCTCCCCAGCCTGCTCCCCATCCCCCAAGCCAAACACTGCCCCCACTCCTCCCCAGCCTGCTCCCCATCCCCCAAGCCAAACACTGCCTCCACTCCTCCCCAGCCTGCTCCCCACCCCCAAGCCAAACACTGCCTCCACTCCTCCCCAGCCTGCTCCCCATCCCCCAAGCCAAACACTGCCTCCACTCCTCCCCAGCCTACTCCCCATCCCCCAAGCCAAACACTGCCTCCACTCCTCCCCAGCCTGCTCCCCATCCCCCAAGCCAAACACTGCCTCCACTCCTCCCCAGCCTGCTCCCCATCCCCAAGCCAAACACTGCCTCCACTCCTCCCCAGCCTGCTCCCCATCCCCCAAGCCAAACACTGCCTCCACTCCTCCCCAGCCTGCTCCCCATCCCCCAAGCCAAACACTGCCTCCACTCCTCCCTAGCCTGCTCCCCATCCCCCAAGCCAAACACTGCCTCCACTCCTCCCCAGCCTGCTCCCCATCCCCCAAGCCAAACACTGCCTCCACTCCTCCCCAGCCTGCTCCCCATCCCCCAAGCCAAACACTGCCCCCACTCCTCCCCAGCCTGCTCCCCATCCCCCAAGCCAAACACTGCCTCCACTGTCTGCCCCCACTCCTCCCCAGCCTGCTCCCCATCCCCCAAGCCAAACACTGCCTCCACTGTCTGCCCCCACTCCTCCCCAGCCTGCTCCCCAACTCAATATTGAAACCAGTAAAGAAAAAATATTCTCTCCAGTCTTTAAATGAAGATAAACAAGGGCAAAAAGACCCAATTAGCTGCCTTTGAGGATGTGGGCTTGGTGGAGAGAGGACGTTACCTTCAAACCATTCACCATGGTTGGTTCCTCAAAGAGCTGCTCAATGCATCCTATAGTTTAAAAGGGGTGAAGGCTATACAAAGCATAACACTATTAATTCATGACTTTACACTAGCCGGTCTCCAATGAGCCCTCAGAAAGTGCCGAGGTGGCAGAACAGAGCAGGGATAGCCATTAGGATCTGGAACAGTGACGCTCCAATGATGATAGCTGGTGGAGTTCTAGAATGCTGTGCTCTGCATTCTACTCAAAATGAGCCCAGAGCCTTCAGGCTCCTTTTTGACAGTGGGGTCTCCCTCTGGGGTCTCTGCTGCTGATGGGCCTGTCTCTCCTCATTCACCAGCCCAACAGGGAGGAACCGGGCAGCCAAAAATATAATCACTGTGGCGCAGCAAAGCACTGGAGCTTAGCTGACAATATTTACAGACCAGATAGTATTTTTCTGTCTGAACCAACCTCTTTGATTGAGTGGGTTGCTGCTATCCTTAAATGCAACATCCCAAGGCACTCAGCTTGTATGCTTTAATGTAAAGGATGTGGTGTTAACATGTTGTTTGAGGAAAGCCATTTAGGAAAACAAATGTACCACACCGATACATTTGCACTCATTCATAAAAACCTTAAACTAAACTGAAATATGGAGGAAAGAACATTTAGTCACGTGCCATTTGCAGACTCCGGCGTCGGGATTCCACTAATGGAACAAATCAAAGTATCAGACTGAAATTGCCTCTCTCATCACCCAATCTACCGTCCAGTGATAGTGACAGAGGGACACGGCTCTTTAAATCAGCCATCTCCCCTCTTTCCAGCAGCAGCAAGAAGCTGAAGAAACACAGGCCAATGTATCAGGCACTCTGTGGGGGGGAAACTATTTTGATGTTATTTGCTGCTCATAGTGAGGAAAACAAATCCCCCTTGGTTCCTGTCTGAGCTGAGCGTAGAGAGATCTTCCTGGCTGAGCGAGGTAATGGAAGTCCCCCTTAGCATGCACCGCTAGTACTAGCACTCCCTGTGTTGGCTCGCAGTCTCAGCCCCACTTCACAGCCTCATAGCTCCCAGACAGGTAGACGTGACTCCACTGATAATGCTGAGAAACACAAGAACATCTGAGAACACTGTTTTGACTCATCCTCTTTGTGGTACACATAAGTAGACACAGGTCAAATGTTACAACAGAGAGACTCTGATTGTTGATGTTCTTGTTCTCTGAATTCATAGGGTGGAATGTTAATTGAATTAACATCAGGCATAACTAATTTGACCCATTGAGTTGCTTAGCCTTGATGCTCACTTGCCTGCATGTGTTTCCGGAATATGCTAACCACCCACTAGGCACAGACGTCAATTCAACGTCTATTCCATGTTGGTTCAATGTAATTTCATTGAAATGGAATGGAAAGAACCTTGATTCAACCAGGCACTAAAATGTAGTAAATTGAGTAAGGGTTCCAAACCTTATAATCACTTAAAATGCATTATCTGAACAATAGCGACAATTTAAACAGTTCATTTAAGTTAATTCCTACCACCTTCCTCCTACTGGGGCCTACTGGGCCCCAGCCGCGCCCTCAGAGCATGCGCAGACCAGCTGGCCGGTGTGTTTACGGACATATTCAATCAATCCCTATACCAGTCTGCTGTTCCCACATGCTTCAAGAGGGCCACCATTGTTCCTGTTCCCAAGAAAGCTAAGGTAACTGAGCTAAACGACTACCGCCCCGTAGCACTCACTTCCGTCATCATGAAGTGCTTTGAGAGACTAGTCAAGGACCATATCACCTCCACCCTACCTGACACCCTAGACCCACTCCAATTTGCTTACCGCCCAAATAGGTCCACAGACGATGCAATCTCAACCACACTGCACACTGCCCTAACCCACCTGGACAAGAGGAATACCTATGTGAGAATGCTGTTCATCGACTACAGCTCGGCATTCAATACCATAGTACCCTCCAAGCTCGTCATCAAGCTCGAGACCCTGGGTCTCGACCCCGCCCTGTGCAACTGGGTACTGGACTTCCTGACGGGCCGCCCACAGGTGGTGAGGGTAGGCAACAACATCTCCTCCCCGCTGATCCTCAACACGGGGGCCCCACAAGGGTGCGTTCTGAGCCCTCTCCTGTACTCCCTGTTCACCCACGACTGCGTGGCCACGCACGCCTCCAACTCAATCATCAAGTTTGCGGACGACACAACAGTGGTAGGCTTGATTACCAACAACGACGAGACGGCCTACAGGGAGGAGGTGAGGGCCCTCGGAGTGTGGTGTCAGGAAAATAACCTCACACTCAACGTCAACAAAACTAAGGAGATGATCGTGGACTTCAGGAAACAGCAGAGGGGACACCCCCCTATCCACATCGATGGATCAGTAGTGGAGAGGGTAGCAAGTTTTAAGTTCCTCGGCATACACATCACAGACAAACTGAATTGGTCCACTCACACTGACAGCGTCGTGAAGAAGGCGCAGCAGCGCCTCTTCAACCTCAGGAGGCTGAAGAAATTCGGCTTGTCACCAAAAGCACTCACAAACTTCTACAGATGCACAATCGAGAGCATCCTGGCGGGCTGTATCACCGCCTGGTACGGCAACTGCTCCGCCCTCAACCGTAAGGCTCTCCAGAGGGTAGTGAGGTCTGCACAACGCATCACCGGGGGCAAACTACCTGCCCTCCAGGACACCTACACCACCCGATGTTACAGGAAGGCCATAAAGATCATCAAGGACATCAACCACCCGAACCACTGCCTGTTCACCCCGCTATCATCCAGAAGGCGAGGTCAGTACAGGTGCATCAAAGCTGGGACCGAGAGACTGAAAAACAGCTTCTATCTCAAGGCCATCAGACTGTTAAACAGCCACCACTAACATTGAGTGGCTGCTGCCAACACACTGTCATTGACACTGACCCAACTCCAGCCACTTTAATAATGGGAATTGATGGGAAATGATGTAAATATATCACTAGCCACTTTAAACAATGCTACCTTATATAATGTTACTTACCCTACATTATTCATCTCATATGCATATGTATATACTGTACTCTAGATCATCGACTGCATTCTTATGTCACTAGCCACTTTAACTATGCCACTTTGTTTACTTTGTCTACATACTCATCTCATATGTATATACTGTACTCGATACCATCTACTGTATGCTGCTCTGTACCATCACTCATTCATATATCCTTATGTACATATTCCTTATCCCCTTACACTGTGTATAAGACAGTAGTTTTGGAATTGTTAGTTAGATTACTTGTTGGTTATCACTGCATTGTCGGAACTAGAAGCACAAGCATTTCGCTACACTCGCATTAACATCTGCTAACCATGTGTATGTGACAAATACAATTTGATTTGATTTTGATTTGATTTGAGAGAGTGAATTGAAAAGTTGTTTACTGTTTTGGACTGTGGAGCCCACTGGAAAGGAGGAGTATATTTGGTCCAAACGGTGCTGAACCGTGAGGGTTATCTATATGGGGGGAACAGTGGTGCTACTGTTCAGAAGCACAATCGGAATGAAAGCTTTTCGAGGGCCAGCAAACCATGTCCATTTTCACTGGAAGGAATGCAGACTATTTTCTAATGAATGGGGAAGAATTTGTCCGAGTGCCCTTCATACACTGGCATAAAGAGATAGGATAATGCAGGGGGTTAATGGGTGACCTGGCACACTTAGAGCTCTACTCAAGCTCTACTCACGCCACAGGTGGTTGGGGTGAGTGGGGTGGGGTGAGCAGAGATTGTTGTTTCACTCTCAGAGGCAAAAAGAGGGAGGGTAACTAAGGGAGCCTCTGTGAGTCAGTAATGACATTAGGTTCGGACCAGCAGGGGGGAACCTGACTGTGGTCCATACCCCCCAATCTCTCTCTGCCTCCAGTGCTAGTGGGCGACTCCAACAGGAAACAGGGACATCCTAAACACAGGTCTCCTGCTGCTACAAGGGGACAACAGGGGGATAACAGTGGGACCAGGCAGTATTTAAACATGCTCCAAACATCTCAACTGCAGGTGAGTTAACCCAGGGGTGGGGACATGGGGCCATACAAGTGTGTTCAGCAAGAAGGTGAGGGCCCCCTAGGCATAAAGCATTTGTGGACAGGTTTGTTGTGTGAGAACATATGGGCCAGAGCCACAGGCACCTCACACTCTGATAGTTTCATCACATGTTCCTAGTGGCACAGGTTGCCAATGGAAACGGGCTCAGCTGCAGCCAATAGTAGCAAGGAATTACTGAGGTGTAAAATAATTTAGAAAGAGGAAGCCTTATTTACTTAGGCTATAGAAGGGAAGAGTTAAATGCTAAGTGCCTGAGGGAATTGGTAGGTCCCCAAGGCTGAGGTTGTCAATCATACCTGGTTTCTGGTGATAAACCAGAGCTCACCCTCTGTAGACCCTGTCATTTTATTGAGCAACATGCTCTCCCAATTACCATGAGCCCCAGTCTGGCACCTTTAACCCCTGCATTGATTACTGTGTGCACAGGTTGAGGAGATTCTGTAGCAGAGGCAATAACTGTCAAATGGTGACGAGAGCTGCAGGCAGATCCTCCATATAAAGCCTCTTGTCTCAGGCACATTATGTTCGTTCGCACAATATTTTGAGTTTAATTCATTCATGAGAAAAGTCATTGTGTGTATGATGCTGAATAGATAAAAAGCTCCCTATTCAGAAAATAATGGGTCAGACAGTATGATTGCTTGCGCCTGTAGAATACGGTTTCATCTGAAAACAAAAGACAATTTAAGATGACGGCATAGGATACAATAATAGGCACACATGTAGACATGCTTGCACGACAGTCTCTCTCTCTCCCTCTTCAGAGTGTGCTATTAAACACATCGGAATGACATTAACGAATTTGAGCTGTGAAAAATCAGTTCCATGGAGTGTTGTCATTTGCGAGTAGACGACATAATGCCTACAAAGCTGCGGCTGCATCCCAATTAGCTATATTATAGCGTTTCAAGTAACTCAAGCAACAGAAGGCCTACCTGCCGCTTGCACCGTAAAAATGACACACAGCCTGACTTTGAGAGAAGCCACAGGAAACTGGCATGGTCAATGGAATGACAACCAGCGCAGGCTGTCCATCCAATCAGGGGAGAGTCTCACTGCAGAATCCACCATTTGTCCATAAACGTCAAATTTTGAAGGTTAACTTTAGGCATTCATTCCAAATGGTTAAGGTAAGGATAAAAAAAAATGAAGGTAACTTTTTTTTTAAATGAGTGCCTAACACTGGGATTGAAATGCGACCCTCAGAGCCAGAGCCTGCAGCTCACTGTTGCCCCTAGTGGCGTTTTAAAAATAATCTCCTGACATCCTGCTTACCTGGACGGATGTCGAATTTCGCAGTGGAATCTTGAGCAACCTGGCTGCACTCTCAACAAAGACTGATGGGAACATTTCCTGGCCTGTAGCCCCAGATATCAAAGCAGAATGTATTTTAGATCACCTCTATTGATCTGTTTTTGTTTCAAAACATTGCCTGGAACCTCACAGCCATTTCAAATCCACAAAGCACTTAGATAACACTGGACTGTGTAAGGTCTGTCTATGTGCTGACTGTATCGAAAAATGAAAGTCCATTAAATAATAGTGGATTTGGAATTAAATTGTTCTCTCAAGTCCCTAAACCAAACCAAGATTCCTCTATTTGCATGTTGGTATCATTGTTTCCATGGCATTACTATTCTATTGTTTTATTTCGTACCCTCCCCTTCAGGAGATTTCATTCTTAGGTTTTGCATACTGTTGGATCCTTCAGAACCCCCAAGCTCAATCACTGAGAGAGGAGAAATATGGCACAGATGCTACTTAGAGATGGTTTACTTGAAAATAAGATAGGAAAACCTAAGGGCACGTGTAATTGCTAAATATAAGGGCAACAGACAACAGAAATCAAAGCATTATGGTCTGTTTACTCTTATCATTCTCCAAAAAAGGAATATCACAATTGTGTTTTCAGAGTACTTTGAACATTTTGTTCCCAATATATCCAAGCTCTTTCCCCAAATAACAAGCACACAACAGCCTAAATACCAATCTAGTGTATGCTAATTTGAAACGCAAATGATAATGAGCTAAATGTTGATGGAACTGCCTTGCATGACTCCAGTAGAGTCAGTCTGTTGCAACATTCAGGGAAACCTGCAGTGTACTGATTAACTAATGCAATTAAAGACAATTTACCACAGAGATTGCCCCTTCCTTCATGCTCTTTTGTTTGTCAATTTGTAATTTACACGGCACATTTGAACGGCAAATGTAGATTTGGACTAAAGCATATGTTCAATTCCTCTGGGAGGGAAGTGTCAATAATAAGACATGATGAAGACATTTTCAGTTGAAGAGTCTTATACAATAGCAACAGGCAGAATTCACTGTTCATACTGGTGATGCACCGATATGACATTTTTGGCCGATACCGATATCCGAAATTTTCCTTGCCCAAAAAACCCAGATACCGATACCCGATATTTAACATTTTTGCGGCCTTTAAATCTTTCTAGTACAGTTAAATAGTTAACACACACACATGGACGCAGCGGTCTTAGTGCAAGAGGCATCACGAAAGACCCTGGTTCAAATCCAGGCTGTATCACATCCGGCCGTGATTGGGAGGGCGGTGCAAAATTGGCCCAGCGTCGTCCAGGTTTGGCCGGAGTAGGCTGTCATTGTAAATAAGAATTTGTTCTTAACTGACTTGCCTAGTTAAATAAAGGTTACACACACACACACACCACACTGACCAAAAAGTTATTTTGTTGGCATTTACGTATGTCCCCATTACCAGTAAAACATAATCAAAACCTATTTCTTTCACTTATTGCTGTGCTGTTTCATTGTTCATTTGTTCAGTCGTTTCATTCTCAACTAGGATTTCTATGGAACGCTGTCTGGTTCTTTGTGTGTCAAAAAAGATACACGTCAAATAACACTATTTGATGTGTCAAATAAGCTTGTTGACCAATCAGGACCTGAATATGACTACACATCAAATAATAATTTAACACGTTCATAATTTTTTTACGGCGTTATTACACATCAATTACACTATCACTCGTATTTCACATGTCACAACGATTCAACGATACATATGCTATGATGCTGGTAAAGTTGTCTCGGGCACCTACAGTGCGGTTATAAAAAAATCTAGCTAGCTCATGGATGCAAACCATGTTCTTCCCCCAAAACATAGCAAAACGACATAATCTGTTTCAGTAGCCATAGTTAGCTAGCTAACTATATAGCTAGGTGTCATCATATAAAATAACCCTAATTTATAAGACAGTTCCTATTTGATTAATGGTGGTCGGACCCATCTATGTGAAGCTAGCCACAATAAGGATTAGCCACAATAGTGGACTTTGCGGTTAGCCTCCAAAATAAAAGTATTAATTGACAGTGATGCAAATTAATACAAATTGTAGAATTATGTCATAATTGAATAGATCATTCTAAACGAGTTTGGAATGTTGTGATATAAAATCAACAAAAGACAATAATTTTCCCCTCTTTCCACTGGGATTCTCTGCCTCTAACCCTATTACAGGGGCTGAGTCACTGGCTTACTGGGGCTCTCTCATGCCGTCCCTGGAAGGGGTGCATCACCTGAGTGGGTTGATTCACTGATGTGGTCATCCTGTCTGGGTTGGCGCCCCCCCTGGGTTGTGCCATGGCGGAGATCTTTGTGGGCTATACTCAGCCTTGTCTCAGGATGGTAAGTTGGTGGTTGAAGATATCCCTCTAGTGGTGTGGGGGCTGTGCTTTGGCAAAGTGGGTGGGGTTATATCCTTCCTGTTTGGCCCTGTCCGGGGGTGTCCTCGGATGGGGCCACAGTGTCTCCTGACCCCTCCTGTCTCAGCCTCCAGTATTTATGCTGCAGTAGTTTATGTGTCGGGGGGCTAGGGTCAGTTTGTTATATCTGGAGTACTTCTCCTGTCCTATTCGGTGTCCTGTGTGAATCTAAGTGTGCGTTCTCTAATTCTCTCCTTCTCTCTCTCTTTCTTTCTCTCTCTCGGAGGACCTGAGCCCTAGGACCATGCCCCAGGACTACCTGACATGATGACTCCTTGCTGTCCCCTGTCCACCTGGCCGTGCTGCTGCTCCAGTTTCAACTGTTCTGCCTTATTATTATTCGACCATGCTGGTCATTTATGAACATTTGAACATCTTGGCCATGTTCTGTTATAATCTCCACCCGGCACAGCCAGAAGAGGACTGGCCACCCCACATAGCCTGGTTCCTCTCTAGGTTTCTTCCTAGGTTTTGGCCTTTCTAGGGAGTTTTTCCTAGCCACCGTGCTTCTACACCTGCATTGCTTGCTGTTTGGGGTTTTAGGCTGGGTTTCTGTACAGCACTTTGAGATATCAGCTGATGTACGGGCTATATAAATACATTTGATTTGATTTGATTTGAAATATGAATGTCAATACACACAATAGGCTGACTGGGGAGGTGATTTCACACCTTCCCAGTCCCGCAATACAACCTACAACGCTAATATTTGCGTAAACTCTTCACAGTTGTGTTCTGTGGGTGTCACCGAGTTGACTGATACCCCATTTCATTGCTTCACATTAAAACCTTGTTTAACATTATCTAGTCTAAATATGGCAAAATTCCACCAATTGTAACCTTCTGCATCACTTTCAAATAGATACTTTTATTTTGAAGGCAAATCGCAAATTCCACTATTGTGCCTAATCCTTATTGTGGTTAGCTTCACAACACATTCTATTCCGCAACAAAGCCTCCTTTTTATTTTATTTTTTTTATTTCACCTTTATTTAACCAGGTAAGCAAGTTGAGAACAAGTTCTCATTTACAATTGCGACCTGGCCAAGATAAAGCAAAGCAGTTCGACACATACAACGACACAGAGTTACACATGGAGTAAAACAAACATACAGTCAATAATACAGTAAAAAAAAACAAAAAAAAAAACAAGTCTATATACAATGTGAGCAAATTAGGTGAGAAGGGAGGTAAAGGCAAAAAAGGCCATGGTGGCAAAGTAAATACAATATAGCAAGTAAAACACTGGAATGGTAGTATTGCAATGGAAGAATGTGCAAAGTAGAAATAAAAATAATGGGGTGCAAAGGAGCAAAATAAATTAAATACAGTTGGGAAAGAGGTAGTTGTTTGGGCTAAATTATAGGTGGGCTATGTACAGGTGCAGTAATCTGTAAGATGCTCTGACAGTTGGTGCTTAAAGCTAGTGAGGGAGATAAGTGTTTCCAATTTAAGAGATTTTTGTAGTTCGTCCTTCACTCACGCTGCCAAACTTACCCTAGTAAAACTGACTATCCTACCGATCCTCGACTTCGGCGATGTCATCTACAAAATAGCTTCCAACACTCTACTCAGCAAACTGGATGCAGTTTATCACAGTGCCATCCGTTTTGTCACTAAAGCACCTTATACCACCCACCACTGCGACCTGTATGCTCTAGTCGGCTGGCCCTCGCTACATATTCGTCGCCAGACCATCTGGCTCCAGGTCATCTACAAGTCCATGCTAGGTAAAGCTCCGCCTTATCTCAGTTCACTGGTCACGATGGCAACACCCACCCGTAACACGAGCTCCAGCAGGTGTATCTCACTGATCATCCCTAAAGCCAACACCTCATTTGGCCGCCTTTCGTTCCAGTTTTCTGCTGCCTGTGACTGGAACGAATTGCAAAAATCGCTGAAGTTGGAGACTTTTATCTCCCTCACCAACTTCAAACATCTGCACTCTGAGCAGCTAACTGATCGCTGCCGCTGTACATAGTCTATCGGCAAATAGCCCACCCATTTTTACCTACCTCATCCCCATACTGTTTTTATTTATTTTATTTTCTGCTCTTTTGCACACCAATATCTCTACCTGTACATGACCATCTGATCATTTATCACTCCAGTGTTAATCTGCAAAATTGTAATTATTCGCCTACCTCCTCATGCCTTTTGCACACAATGTATATAGACTCTCCTTTTTTCTACTGTATTATTGACTTGTTAATTGTTTACTCCATGTGTAACTCTGTGTTGTCTGTTCACACTGCTATGCTTTATCTTGGCCAGGTCGCAGTTGCAAATGAGAACTTGTTCTCAACTAGCCTACCTGGTTAAATAAAGGTGAAATAAAATAAATAAAAAATAAACATAACCCAGTACGGTCGAGCCTCACTAGCCAGATGAAGCTAGCTGGCTGCTTATACTGTTGGCTTTGGGCAACAGGGTTAAGTAGCTGGCTTGCTATTTATTTTCATGAACTGAAGTTCAATTTCAATAGGCGAACAACACCTAGCTAATACTTACTCACAAGGATTCCTAAATCACTGCTAAAAATAATGAAAATGACTGCAGTTTCTGCTGGTCAAAGTTGCCGTCAAACAAATACTGCTTTTTTACCAATGCGTTATTGTAAACACATTGTTCGTGGCTGGTGTTTTGCTTGTCTGCAGACTTTTTTGCACAGCTTTGACAGAGCTACTGATAGTAGTGGTGGCACTTGGCTTGCATGTGCAAATTCAGAACACACAACATTCTATAACAGAACTGTGTTATTTGATGTGTCAAATTAAAGCTTATTTAATGCATGTATCTTTTTTGACACACACAGATTCAAACGGCATTCCATAGTATGTCATGAAACTAATAGCAGTGACGCCATTACTGTGTAACTACGGTAGGGCAACATCTGAAAAATAGCTCACTTGGTAGTGTGTACCGGTGCTCGACCAGTCGCGAAAGCCATCATCACCCACGACAGAGAACGGTTGATTGTCAAGGGCAATGCATTTCATTATCTTAGCGTTAATGGATTTCACCTTAGAGTTGTCTCTGAAATGTTCTCACCCTTTCAAATGACTGCTCAACTTGTTGACTGCTCGATCCACACAGCCGACATTGTGGGCTAAGTTAGGAATGCTGTGTTGCACGTGTAGCGCAAAATTTTACATGGCACCATTACGTCATGTACCTACGTTATATAGCTATGCATGTACGCTTTGACATTGGTTTTGCACATCGGTGTTAAACTGGACATCGGGCCGATACCAATGTTGGCATTTTTTATCAGCCGAGTCCGATATGTTCACCAATATATTGTGCATCCCTAGTTCATACTATCCCATAGCGTTGTTATATACACATGTATTATCCTCACATGGCATCAGTGGTACTTGCCTTGAGGGGTGGCCACACAGAGAGTGGTTTCTATCTACATTGGGGATAATGAGGTAAAGATTGAGAGGAAAGACGCCATGGCATTTAAGTTAGTGGTTTCATCAAGACAGGGCCCCCTAACCCACTGGCAGACAAAACCCCTCAGCCTCATGTAACCAGACACAGCTGCAGCCAGTCCATAGAAAACCACTCCCCAGGCACTAGCAAAATATATCATTCAAATCTGGAAGGTGATAGGTGACAGGTTCACTCCAATCCAATGTAGTGCCATAAAAATAAATGGTTCCAGCCAAGTTGGAAACATAATGAGGTCAGAGTGTCTCCACTGTTCTGCAGGTGGTCCCACGGTTAGATTAGTAGAAATGGGCAGAAGAGTTACCCCCGAGCTGATAAATGGTGCTGAGTCTCGACCAGTTTGGCAATTTTACTCAACATTTGCCGTGTCTGGGGGCGAGAACATTAAGAAGTAGACTATTGCTGTGTTCTGGCTGTCTGTATAGTTGACCCCCAGTATGCTGGGTACAGACACAAAGACTTTCAGAACACCAATAAATATACTGTCATTTCTCCAAAAACCAGTCAATTTGTAGGCATGTAAAATGGCTTTTATAATAATAAACTGCATCATAACATTCAGTCAATTTGTAGGAATTGTAAAATGGCTTTTATAATAAAAAGCTGCATTATAATATTCAGTTGATTGCTAATGAGTCTTAGGGTGTCATCTAGTTGTAAATTGAGCTGGGGAAATCAACTATGAAAAGCAATTCTAATTTCATCATGATAAATTAGAAGCTCTGAAAACACTCATTCAGTTGAAATGATAGTAATTTGTTTCCAGCTGCTAAACACTTCTAACGAACAAAGGATAATAGCACACAGGAATCGACGCACCTTCAAACTGAGAGAAGATTAAGAGTTTACACATACAATAGCAACCCATCCAACTATTTAGTATGTCCTCCTTGTTTCATTATTCTAATCATGGCTGGTCAGTGTTCTCTGTCAGGGGAGAGCCCTGTTTGACTCTAGGTGCGGCTGGGTGCCGCATGTAGCTCCGTCACTAGCTGAGAGTCCTAGCCAGCCAGGAGTCAACTCTGCTTACGGCCCCCAGCAGCGCTCCATGCTGTGTAATGTGGTCCCAGAGGACACCCCAAAGTGAGTGTACCGCTGCCTTCACATTCTGAGGTGTGTTTTAGGGACACACATTACACTGGTTCCCCCTACAGACTTTTCGTAGGGCCATATCTAATTCCAAACAAAACAGCAGTTCAATTTTAATATTATGGGAAGCCGCCAAATTATGAGCACACGTGGGTTAGGTGATTATGGTGGAGCACCTGGGCCATGTGTTTGTGTACACTTGGATGTATGGGATCGCTGTGCATCCTGTTGTTGTCTGTTGGTATCTGTCTACCCATCCTATTCAGTCAACAACAATGCTATATGGTGAAGATCTTAGGAGGCTGCTGAGGAGAGAACGGTTCATAATAATGGCCGAAACAGAGCAAATTAAATAGCAACTAACAACTGGAAACCTTGTGTTTGATGTATTTGATACCATTCCACTGATTCTGCTCCAGTCACCACCACGAGCCCATTCTCCCCAATTAAGGTGCCACCAACCTCCTGTGGTGAATATATTTTCATTGCCCATACTGTACGTTTGGTATGAGATAAGTGATACGGTATTACAAGGTTCACCAACTGGTCCCCCAAGTTTAGAATTTTTAAAAAATCTGGATGAGGAGGCTGTAAAAACACCAGCAAATCAGCTCCAAGTTATTCCAATGTATTCCTATGCATTATAAGGAGATATATGTGATCGTATACAAATGTAAGCAAGGCTTGAAATGTGTCAGAGTCTAGGTGATGTAAGGCGGAGTCAGGTGCAGGACACAGAGATGAGTAATAATAGTAACTTTACTCAAAAATAATCTTCCAACAAGAAGAACGAAAATCCAGAATCACATAAACGAGACAACTGACAACAATAAACACGGACAAAACCATGGTGGCTCCAGAGGGTTAAATAGGGAAATAATCCAAACGTAATGGGAACCAGGTGTGTACAATACAGACAAAACAAATGGAAAAAGAAATGTAGATCGGTGGAGGCTAGAAAGCCGGTGACGTCGACCGCCGTACGCCGCCCGAACAAGGAGAGACACCAACTTCGGCGGAAGTCGTGACAAAATGATTTCTGTTTGGGCTTCTTGTGGTCAATTTGCAGTCTATAAATTACTTGTAATTATGTTCCGGCACCCTGTCCATTCACCCAAGAAACAAACGGCCTGTGGCTGCTCTATTACAATAGCACTGCATGTAGTAGATGTTAAACATGAGCCTCATGTATCCTCCTAAATTACACTCCACATTATCTCTAACCTAGTGGTTTCAAATTACATTTACCCAACAACTGAGAGGGAAGGGAGGGAAACTGTCTGATACCTGCTCTTATCATACCACTTGAGACAATGGCTCTTTTCCTGTCCACGTGCCTGTCTGTCACATCTGTCCTGTCCTCCTCATCCTGTCAGCCCTTCTACACCACTTCTCTAGGGGGGTCCTCCTAACCTTGCCCACACAACACACACAAGAAGACTGTGATCCCCTCTATTCCATGTCTCTTTTATGTCTTTCATCTTTGTTCAGTACGCTCTTATATTCATGAGTTATCTGGAATTGAGACTGCAATTGTGCTTGAGGCGTCACTACAGATCCTGGTTCGATCCCAGGCTGTGTCCTACCGGCCGTGACCGGGAGTCCCATAGGACTATGCACAATTGACCCAGCATCGTCCGGGTCAGGGGAGAGTTTGGACAGGGGGACTTTACTTGGCTCATCATGCTCTAGCGACTCTTTGTGGCTGGCTGGGTGCCTGCTGGCTGACTTCGGTCGCCAGTTGAATAGTGTTTCCTCCGATACATTGGTGCAGCTGGCTTCCGGGTTAAGGAGCATGGTCATGTTTCAGAGGATGCATGACTCGACCTTCACCTCCCCCAAGCCTGTTGGGGAGTTGCAGCGATGAGACAAGATCGCAATTGGATATCACGAAATTGGGGAGAAAAAGGGGGTAAAATACAACAACAAAAACGTACTCTTTGTGTTAAGGCTGTCAGGTTTTGTTATACCTTTGAGGACCTTATTCACTATATATACAAAGGTATGTGGACACCCCTTCAATTTAGCGGATTAGGCTATTTCAGCCACACCCGTTGCTAACAGGCATATAAAATCCTTCTAGACCACACAGCCATGCAATCTCCATAAGGAAACATTGTCAGTAAAATGGCCCGTTCTAAAGAGACTTTCAATGTGGCACTTTTCCAACAAGTCAGTTTGTCAAATTTCTGCCCTGCTAGAGCTTCCCCGGTCAACTGCTGTTAATGTGAAGTGGAAAAGTTTAGGAGCAACAACGGCTCAGCTGCAAAGTGGTAGGCCACATAACCTCACAGAACGGGATTGCCGAGTGCTGAAGCTAGTAGTGCGTAAAAATCATCTGTCCTTGGTTGCAAACCTCACCACCGAGTTCAAATTGCCTCTGGAAGCAACGTCAGCGCAAGAGCTGTTTGCCGGAAGCTTCATGAAATTGTTTTCTATAGCCGAGCACAAGCCTAAGGTCACAATGCGCAATGCCAATCTTTGGCTGGAATAGTGTAAAGCTCGCCGCCATTGGACCCTAGAGCA